>NC_057740.1:32695988-32771355 GCF_004010195.1 Chiloscyllium plagiosum
ACTATGGGACAATTTAGCACGGCCAATCCACCCTAACCTGCACATCTCTGGGCACTATGGGACAATTTAGCACGGCCAATCCACCCTAACCTGCACATCTCTGGGCACTATGGGACAATTTAGCACGGCCAATCCACCCTAACCTGCACATCTCTGGGCACTATGGGACAATTTAGCACGGCCAATCCACCCTAACCTGCACATCCCTGGACTGTGGGAGGAAACCGGAGCACCCGGAGGAAACCCACGCAGACACAGGGAGAATGTGCAAACTCCATACAGACGTTCTATTGTCCTTTCAAATTGTTTTTTATTACTGTTTGTTTTCTATGTTGACCTGATGTTTTTGCAGTATTCCAATCGTACTTTAAGCAAAGCTTAATATCGTCTTGGTGTAATCTTTCAATTCTTTATCCGTAGGAAGAAACTGTAGTGTTGTTTTTAATGATCGTATTGACCCACGCTGCTACTTTTATGCTTGTGATTTATGTGTTTGTTTTTCTTCCACTTAGCTGCTGGTGAAACTCATTTTTTTTTTACATAACCATTCTCCGAACTGATGTCTCCCTGTAATTGTCCTTGCTACTGACTCGCCCATTCGATTTGTCGTCATCCGCAAATTTAGAAATTGTTTTCACAAACCTCAGGTCGAAATCAATGGGTGTGAATTATCAGGAGCAGTGATCCTAACATCGATTTGGCTGCGTCATTATTTCCTACTACCCTGCTACTCCAGTAAGTGCCCACTCTGAATCAAGATTTATGATTTATGTAGCCTTCGTTGGAATCCTACATATATTACATCTACTGAATTTCCCTAATAGAGTGTTAAAGCAATGAAACAGACCCTACGATCCAACCAGTCCACGCCGAACGCAGTCCCAATCTAAACTAGTCCCACCGGCCTGCTCCTGGCCCAAATCCCTCCAAACCCTATCCTATTCGTGTCCTTATCCAAATGTCCTTAAAATGTCGTAACTGCACCCGCATCCACCACTTCCTCAGCAAGTTCATTCCACATATGAACCACCCTCTGTGTAAACAATTTGCCCCTCACGTCTTTTTAAATTCTCTTTCCTCTCACCTTCAAAATGTATCCTCTAGTCTTGAAATCCCCCATCCTGAGAAAAAGGCCACTATTATTAACTCTATCTATACCCCTCATTAAGGTCGCCTCTCAACCTGCTGTGCTCCCAGCTTAACCAGCTTCCCTTTAGAAGTCAAAACTTGCTTACCTGACAACATCCTGGTAAATCTCTTCTGAACCCTCTCCAGTTTACGAACATCCTGCCTATAGCAGGGCGACTAGAACTCCATACAAAACTCCAGACGAGGCCTCACCAATGTCCTGTACAACCTCAACATGAGGTCCCAACTCCTACACTCAAAGGACTGAGCAGTTGAGGCTAGCATGCCAAACACCTTTTTAACCATCCTGTCTACATGTGATGTGAACGTCCAAGATTATACACCTGAACCCCGAGGTCCCTCTGTTCCACAACACTACCCAAGGCACTGTCATTAATTGAATAAGCCCTATGCAGGATACAGGGTTAATGGTAGGGTTCTTAGTGAGGTGGAGGAAGAGAGGGATCTTGGGGTCTATGTTCATAGGTCTTTGGGAGTTGCCACTCAGGTGGATAGAGCTTGTAAGAAGGCCTGTGGTGTATTAGCGTTCATTAGCAGAGGGATTGAATTCAAGAGTCGTGAGGTGATGTTGCAGCTGTACAGGACCTTGGTAAGGCCACATTTGGAGTACTGTGTGCAGTTCTGGTCGCCTCATTTTAGGAAAGATGTGGAAGCTTTGGAGAGGGTGCAGAGGAGACTTACCAGGATGTTGCCTGGAATGGAGAATAGGTCGTGCTAGGCCTTTTCTCATTGGAACGGCGAAGGATGAGGGGTGACTTGATAGAGGTTTATAAGATAATCAGGGGAATAGATAGACAGTCAGAGATTTTTTTCCCCGGGTACAACAGAGTGTTACACGGGGACATAAATTTAAGGTGAAGGATGGAAGGTATGGGGGGATGTCAGGGGTAGGTTCTTTACCCAGAGAGTGGTGGGGGCATGGAATGCGCTGCCTGTGGGAGTGGTAGAGTCAGAATCTTTGGTGACCTTTAAGCGGCAATTGGATAGGTACATGGATAGGTGCTTAAGCTAGGACAAATGTTCGGCACAACATCGTGGGTCGAAGGGCCTGTTCTGTGCTGTATTGTTCTATGTTCTATGTTCTAAGGCAGGAACAGGATACTTATTAAGGATGATCAGCCATGATCATATTGAATGGTAATGCAGGCTCGAAGGGCAGAATGGCCTACTCCTGCACCTATTGTCTATTGTCTATTATCTAGAAGCTCTGCAGTTTGGGTCTTAACTTTAATACTGGAAGAAATGTTGAGGACACCAATGGCTTGCTGATGGGACTCAATTGCAGACTTCAGCTGACAGTTTAGCGGATTGATCTCTGCATCTGAAAGAATGGAAACATCTGCCTCTCCCTCCAATTTAAAACCAAATTCATTGTTATTAACTAGGTTGTCTACTTGCTGGAATTCAACACATGGGTCTGAGAAATCAGGAGAGCTAAACACCTGCAGTGAGCCTATATTATCTTCCAAGAACTAAGATCCTCCTTTGCATCCTCTAATGCTTGGGTACACACAAATTGTTGAGCTCTGGTTTTAACTTTCTTTACTGTTGGTAGCCCTTTAAAATGGTCTCTCTTTTGGTAAAGTAGTACTATTTTGATAGGTCCCTACCAATGGTTGTCACTTAGAGCTGTTGACTGGGTCTTTCTTCCTCCCATTCTTTTTACTGGTGGACATTCTGAGTGCTATTTTCTGCCCAGCTCTACATAACCTTTAATTTACAATACCTGTTACTCACTTCCTGATGAAGGGCTCCGGCCCCAAACATCAATTTTCCTGATCCTCAGATGCTGCCTGACCTGTTGTGCTTTTCCAGCAACACACTCTCAACTCTGATCTCCAGCATCTGCAGATCTCACTGTCTCCTGTTACTCACTATGGCTGACTGATATCCATATTCTTGTTGACTGTCTGTACAGCGCAGGGTTTTCCTCTCGATAGACCTTGAATTCCTTTTAAAACTGGAAAAATAACTGGATGCTGTCGATCAGAAACAAAAACAGAAATTACTGGAAAAGCTGAAGAAGGGTCATTTGACCCAAAATGTTAACTCTGATTTCTCTCCACAGATGCTGCCAGACCTGCTGAGCTTTTCCAGCAATTTCTGTTTTTGTTTGTGTGTGGAATTCCTTAGCTTGTTGTGCCACACTACTGATGGGAGTATACTTCCAGTCTTCTATGCTCTGAGTGCTGGGCAGATCTCATCTTTCATCTGTAGCACTGTACACTTCACTTATAACATTCCTTGCCATTGGCCTCTGGTTCTGTGAGTGTGGTCACCACTGCCACTATCTCGTAAGATCAGGTCAGCACTCAGTTTGAGTGAACATTAATAGGCTGTACTGTACATATACAAAGGATGATAAGGAAGGATCTCTGGAACTCGACAGACTCATGTCCCAGTTCCACACGATCTGACATCGCACTGGTTTTGCTCCTTGCACACATGCTCAGTAGGTACTGTTAGAGCAAAGATATAGTTAACGCTTTATGCCACTGAGGCATCTTTTCAAGTCCAAATAAATACTCCACATATTACCAAGGAACATCAGGCACGTTTAAATTCTGTGAAGAACAGCATAAAAATAATCAAGGCTGAAAAATCTTCCTCTAAATTTCATTTAATCATTCATTTAACCAAACAAATGACAGAAAACATCAACAAAAACAGACAGTTTATGCAAAGAGCATCACGCAATGCTGCTGGTCTCCATGTGAAACTTGTCAAATGATAAATTGCACCAAAGTAATATACACACTAAGTGACTTGGAAGAGAATATATTCCATTTTAATTCAGTATGCGTATAGATGAAGAATTCTATTGAGTAATAATGACTCATGTTTGAGGTCAGAAGTGTGCTTGGACTGCATATTGGCAGCTAGCTGGATGCCATTAGATCTTCCTAGTAGCTACTAATTAGCTGCTACTATTTTCCAAGGCTTTAACCTTAGCTATCATCAATAAACATGGCGAGAACATTAGATAAATGGCTGAACTCCCATTAGACTGCAGAATGCCAACTCTGAATAATATTCAGATTCCTGAAGAAGGGCTTATGCCCGAAACCTTGATTCTCCTGTTCCTTTGATGCTGCCTGACCTGCTGCGCTTTTCCAGCAACACATTTTTAAGCTCTGATCTCCAGCATCTGCAGTCCTTTCTCCAACTCTGAATAATATGTCAATTAGCATAAAGTGTGATTAATTCATGAGCTTTCTAATTATAATTGGCAAACGATTTATATTTTAAGGAGTCTTAACAAAGATTTACTTCAGAAAGGTGGTTGGTTCAGAAAGGTAGTCAGACGTTTCTTGCAGTGGGGTTGGGTGGGATGGAAAATATAGAGATGCAGAAGCAGACAGTTCATAAAGAGAAAATACATCCTTTAATGGCAAAGAAAATACATCAAAAAGAGCTTCAAATGAAATCATTAATGCTTTTTAATTTACAAAAGTAGAATTGACATTTTTCTCTGTTTGCTCTCAATGCTTCCGTTTGAATGATGGCTAATGGTAACTACTGGGGAAACTGACTAGGAGGAGCTAATGAGCCCATCATTGTGGGAAAGCAGTCAGCTGAACAGAAACTGTCTTCCTTCAGAAGTGCTTCAGTTCATTTAGCACCTACGGAAGAAAGCTTATTATGATATTAACCCTAGCATTTGCAGGACTTTTTCACAGTTACTTTATCGCAGGTTTGTAATGTTACTGTATGACAACTGAACCATCAGTAAAAGCATCTGTTAATGGATGGATTAGACTATGAAAGGCAGACTACAATCTTCCATCATATATTTTGTGCAAAAACACATCTTTTGTAAAGCATGTTTGAAATATGACTGAATTTTTTTTGAGAGAGAGAGACACTTTGAAATCAGTTGCAGAATTATTATTTAAATTAAAATTATATAATTTAATTTATTTTTAATATAAATTATTTAAATTATATAAAAATAATTACATCTAACAACATAAAGTTATTATAATCTATCAGCCTTCACTTGGTGGCATTCTCCCTGAAATTTTAAGACATTCAAGCAAAAGTTTAATGGTATTTTAGTAAACTCGTAAAGGGGGTGTTGCAAAAGGGCTAGGGAATTTGCAAATCATATACCCTTCATCAAGAAACACAATGGGGATAGACCCAGCAGCTACAGGCCAGAGATTTTAACCACAGTGATGGCAGTGCTTTCAGAAACAATAGGATTCCTACAGTGCACATAGAGGCCATTTGGCCCTCTGAAGGCAATCCACCCAGGCCCACACCTCACCATGGCTAACCCACCTAGTCTACACATCCCTGGACACTACAGGGTAACTTAGCATGACCAATCCACCTAATCTGCACATCCCTGGACTGAGATTTAGCAGGTGCACCCAGCAGAAATGGGAAGAACATGCAAACCCCATAAGACAGTTGCCCAAGGTTAAAATCGAACCCAGGTCCCTGGCACTGTGGGACAGCAGTGCCAAACACTGAGCCACCATTAGGAATAACCCTACTCCATGACATACTTCAGGACATTTGGACAAATGTGAATTCATTAAGAAAAGCCAGAATGGATTTGTTCAGGAAAAATCTGATTTAGCTTACTGATGTTACATGGAGAAATACAGCAGAAAGGCACAGAACAGTGGGATTTATAGAGTCAGCAAGGAAAGTGCAGTCCAACTAATCCATGTTGACTAAGTTTCCCAAACTAAACTAGTCCCACTTGCCTGTGTTTGACCCATATCCCTCTAAATCTTTCATATTCATGTACCTACACAAATGTCTTCTAAATGTTGTAACTGTACCTGCATCTGCCACTTCCTCTGCCAGTTCATTCCACATACGAACAACCCTCTGTGTGGAAAAAGTTGCCCCTCGGGCCCCTTTTAAATCTTTCTCTTCTCAGCTAATAATATCCTCTCTCGTATTGAACTCCACCAACCTAGGAAAAAGACCGTTGCTAGTCACCTTATCTGGGTCTTATCCTTTTTTATAAATCTCTATAAGTCACCCCTCAACCTCCTATGCTCTCGTGAAAAATGTCCCAGCCTATCCAGACTATCCCTATAACTCAAACCCTCCTGTCCCGGCCAAACGCTTGCATCCAAGTTCAGCAGACCATGGGGAAGGCCAATGGAATGTTGGCCTTTATTTTAAAGAGAATGGAGTATTAAAAATAAAGAGGTCTTGCTAAAACTATTTTCCAAATTATAACTATATAAGGCACTAGTCAGACTACAGGTGGAATACACTGAATAATTCTGGTCCCCTTATCTAATGCCTCTGGCATTTGAGGCAATCCAGAGAAGGTTCACGAGGCTGCTACAGGTATGGAGATACTGTCTTAAGAGAAGTGATTGAGTGTGTTGGGCCTGTCCTCATGTGAGTTTAGAAGAATGAGATGAGACCTTATTAAAATAAACAAGATTCTTAGGGGCCATGACAAAGTAAACATGAAAAAGTTGTTTTCCTTTGTGAAGACTTGAGAACCAAAGGGTATAATTTTAGAGCAAAGAGTTACCCATTTAAGACAGGATAGGAAGAGGATTTTTTTTCTCATAGAGGGGAGTGAATCTGTGAAATTCTTTACCATAGAGTGTTGTGGAGGTTGAATCATTAAGGATTTTCAACGCTGACACAGACTGATTTTTAAACAACATGGGAATCATGGGTATGGGAAAAAGGCAGGAAAATCTATCATGTCTTCACCGAATGGCACAGCAGCCTTGATGGGCTAAAATTATTACTCCTCCTCCTATGTCTCACAGTCTCATTGTTTTCTGTGCATATGCCAATTAGCCTTATCTTGCTCTTAGTGGCCTATATTATTCCTCACAATCTTGGAATCTACAGCCTGCAAAAGTTTCATTCTTTTGTCCTGAACTTGTACACACGCTGACTGTGAAATAACCTCCATGGAGCCCTCACCATTGCTGCCAATTCTTCAGTGCATTTTTTGTCAATGGTCAATGAATAATGGGGCGTGGTTGGGCCATGGGGCTTGAAGCTACATGAGCTTAATCACCCACTTCCCTTCAATGCAACAAACCCCAAACTGAATGCTTGCACAATATTACTTGCCATTTTCTGTTTCAATGGTCTTGTGACAATCCTGTGTAGCTGAGGTCTTATGATATTAATTCATACTAACAGGGGAACGGGGCATTGAGTAGACAGTGGTAGATATCCTGGTGGAGAATAGTAGATCATTTATCCTCTTGCTGCACTGGAGTCAGGTTCCCTTGAGCCCAGACATTAACCTTGCAGCCAACTTTGCGTCCAGGCTGCCTTTGTCAGTCAGTGTGGCCTCTTGGTGCCATCTTAGGGAAAAGGATTTCCTCTGTCCCGGACAGCTTGTGAGAGAACCTTTGGGGAGACATTGCTAAAGTGTGACATCTTTTTTTCCTGGTCTCTGATATCTTCAGGCTTGAGCAGAGGTTGAGTAATGCTCTTCAGTTAAGGAAGTGATGCACTGATAGGACATTTTTAAAATATGGCACTTGGAGCTTGGAGGGCGGAAGATCCTGATTGTCTAGGGATGTGGGGGGGAGGTGTGGGTGGGGAAGAGGGGAGCACTTCCTCCTAACCTACCTGTAAATTTGGAGTTTTAGCCATGAATGAATTCCAATTAACTGAGAAAAAGAAAACAGGCGAGAAACTCCAACAGGCCCTGACAGAACTATCTCCTGCTCTAAGGCCTGACCTCCACAATTAGTCTCTGAAAGCAAGGCTTCAATCAAAGGGTGAGGCTCTGTGGGAACTGCAAGAACAGTGAGCCCTGGGGTTTATGTGTAGAAGCCACTGAAGGTGGAGGAACCGACTGACAAAACATTTCATGAAAACTTGGGCTTTTTAACTAGTGGCATATTGTGCAACAGCAATACATTTTACATCAAATCGGTAAAGAAACACTGGTTCAGCCTCACTAGAATATTGCACACAATTCTGGGGACTGCGTTTAGAAAGGATGAAAAGGCATTGAAGAAAATGCAAAAATGAGTCAGAAAAATGGTTCAAGGGATGCGGAACTTTAGTTAAATGAAGAGTTTAGAGAAGCTGGTGCTATTTTTCTTGGAGAGGAGAAACTTTCAAGCCAATTTAAAAAGGTATTGAAAATCATGAGGGATATTGACTGCGTAGTGATGGGGAAGCCATTCCTATTCGCATGGGTCAAAGGTAATGTTGAAAGAATTAACAATTAAGTTGGCACTAATGCAATCAGCCAAATTGCCTCTTGTTGTGCTATAACCATTCCCTGATTATGCAATTTTCCAGATTGTTAAAAACAGGTGAATTGTAGATTTGTCAAGCCTCCAGGATCAGTCTTGAGTCTTCTTTTTTTAAAATTTTAAATTCACAGATGTTGATGTTGACTAGTTCAGTATTTATTGTCCATCCCTATTTTCCCGGTGTCATGTGCAGTGATTGTAATGAGGTCAGCCAGCTGGACCTCATAGAATATGAATTCCCTGATTGAGACTATTAACCTGGTCCAATCAGGGAGACCTGGCTGACATAAAAAGATGAATGCCAGGGATATTGAGAAGCTGAGTGTCTGACTCAGTGAGAGACAGTCAAAGGCTATGCAGTTGTAAATAAAGGGCATGATTTGGAGATGCTGGTGTTGGACTGGGGTGTACAAAGTTAAAAATCACACAACACCAGGTTATAGTCCAACAAGTTTAATTGGAAGTACACTAGCTTTCGGAGCACAGCTCCTTCATCAGGTGGTTGTGGAGGACACAATTGTAAGGCACAGAATTTATAGCAAAAGTTTACAGTGTGATGTAACTGAAATTACATTGAAAAATACCTCGATTGTCTGTTGAGTCTTTCATTTGTTTGAATACCATAATAGTTTCACTAAATAAAGGTTGATTATTAATGGGATTCTGGCTTCTGAAGAGTTATTTCAGAGTGTTGAGCCATCTATTTGAATTGCTGCAGTCTGTGTGGTGTTGGGACATCTGCAGCAGTGTTGGGGAGGGCGTTCCAGAATTTTGACACGGTCTCCAGGGATTACCAACTAATCACAAGGGCATTAAAAGCAGTTTTGTGGTTTTTCCCCAAATTTTGTTTGAATATCTTAATTTTAAATGTTAAATTATTGGAGATACTGAAAGAAAAATAAAATTGCTTCATTGGCAATACAGTTGGCTGTGGGAGGTTATAGATGGAATGTTCAAGGGGATGTACAACCTGAGTCGAAGAGTATGGTGCTGGAAAAGCACACGGGTTAGGCAGCATCTGAGGAGTAGGACAGTCGACATTTCGGGCATAAACCCTTCATCAGGAAAATTTCCTGATGACGGGCTTATGCCCGAAACATCGACTCTCCTGCTCCTCGGATGCTGCCGGCTGTGCTTTTCCAGTACCACACTCTTCGACTCTGATCTTGAGCATCTGCAGTCCTCACTTTCAACCAGAGCTGACAACACAATTAATTGTTAAGGCCCATGGTAGATGCCACCACAAAGAGTCAAAAATAAATATGAGTGAAGTCGGGGAAGAATGATTTCAAATGCTTTAGATCCATGTTAATAGCCTGTGTAATTCCTACCTCCAGCCAGTGGGGACAGTAGTGAGTCTCTCAAGAGTCCTCCCCCAATACCAGTCACTTGCCTTGAACTGCAGAGAAACTCACTAGTTCCAACTAACACTCTGCTTTCCAAATTGTTAAATATTTTGCTTTTTTGATTACTAATTATAATGCCAAATCAAAACACTTTACCTAAAATTAACACATGATTTTACATTCTGCCTTGGTCACGTGGTGCAGTGGTAGTGTCCTACCTCTGAGGTTGAAGACCTCAGAAGGCCTGAGTTGAAGTCCTACCTGCTCCAGGTAAAACCCTGTCAAACGGGTTGATTAGAAATATCTGTCTGTGCTGCCTGGTCTCCAGTTCCCTTGTCCTTTAATCATGCTTCACCTGAAGATTACACTTGACCTGTCCCTAATTGTAAAAGCTTGTTGCTGTACTCCTGTAATGGAGTACACATGACAATAGAAGGATATTCTATATTCTATGGCTGTCTCCTTAAGGGTAATTTTGTTTTATGGTATAAAGTAAATGTTATCAAATCAAAAGGCCACTGTTCACCTCACTCCATTTTCACAAGTTCAAAGGAAGGGAAAATCAGGAGAGATGCGTAACAAACAGCTGAATCAATGTGGTTCATTTGATACTATCAGCCAAAATCAAAACTACAACCATGCCCCTACCCTACCATGTGTGCAATACCACAGGAGATCAATGAACATGATTAATAATTCATGCATGAACAGTGAAAGTAGATCTTTCAAGAGTATTAAAGTCCCATAAGTCATTGAGAACATAGGTCTAAATGACTAATGCAAATCATTCAAGTGAATAAAACATCAACCCTGTTCATTATACCCAAGAGAGCAATTCTGACTCAGTCAATCACTTGTGCCAGCAGTTAGATTTTTTCTTGAACATTTATTATCATTTCTGCTGCTTATATGGGATATTCAGTGAAAGTGCATTAAGAACACTCATGCCAAGAAGTGCACAGCATGTGATTGATGCAGTGTGCATTATAATAAATGACTTTTAAACTTTGCACACAGTACCAATAAAGTAAATACACTGTTCAGTAATCCAGATGGTGTGGCAGGAGCTCATTGTTATTTCATTTTCTACAAGACAAGGAATTAATCCAATTCCTCTCTCAATCAGTCATCTTCAAAGTACACTGCAATAACTCACTAAGGCTCCTTTGACATTATTTCTCAAAAACTACTACCATCAAGAAGGACAGTAGACACATGGGAACCTAAGTCAAAGAGTCATAGAGTCCTTCATCCTGGAGTACAAAGTTAAAAATCACACACCGGCACTAGCTTTCAGAGCGCTGCTCCTTCATCAGGTGGTCCTGATGAAGGAGCAATGCCCTGAAAGCTAGTGCTCCCAATTAAACCTGTTGGGCTATAACCTGGTGTTGTGTGATTTTTAACTTTGTACACCCCAGTCCAACACTGGTATCTCCAAATCATACATCATTGAAACAGATCCTTTGGTCTAACCAGTCCACGCTAACTATGTTCCAAAACTAAACTAGCCCCATCTGCCTGAGCTTGGCTTATATCTCTCCAAAGCCTTTTCTGTTCATGAACTTATCCAAATGTCTTTTCAACATTGTTAAAAATCACACAACACCAGATTATAGTCCATATAACTTGGTGTTGTGTGATTTTTAACTTTGTCCCCCCCACTCCAACACTGGCATCTCCAAATCATGGACTTTCAACATTGTAACTGTACCTGCATCCACCATTTGCACTGGCAGTTCATTCCACACACAAACACTCTCTGTGTAAAAAAGTTGCCCTTCATGCCTTTTTAAAATCTTTCTCATCTAATCTTAAACTATGCCCCTGGTTTTGAACTTCCACATCTTGGGAAAAAGACCCTTTGTGGTTCACCTTACCTATACCCATCAAGATTTTATCATTTTTTTAGATTCCCTACAGTGTGGAAACAGGCCCTTCGGCCCAACCAGTCCACATGAACCCTTTGAAGAGTAACCCACCCAGACCCATTTCCCTCCAACTAATGCACCTATCACTACGGGCAATTCACCTGACCCGCACATCTTTGGACTGTGGGAGGAAACCAGAATACCCAGAAGAAACCCACACAGACACGGGGAGAATGTGCAACCTCCACACAGACAGTCGGCCGAGGCTGGAATCGAACCTGGGACCTTAGTGCTGTGAGGCAGCAGTGCTAAGCACTGAGCCACCATGCTGCCCCAATAATCCTCAATAAGGTCACCCCTCAACCTCCCATGCTCCAGTGAAAACAGTCCCAGCCTTTCCAGTCTATTTTTATATCTCAAACCCTCCATCCCCGGCAACATCCTGGTAAATCTTTTCTGAACTTTCTCCAGTTTAATAATATCCTTCCTATAACAGGACAAACAGAATGGCACAGATTTTCATGTTTCTTTCAATCATCCTGCATTGGAACTACATCACCATTCCATTGCTGCCATTGGATCAAAACCATGGAACACCTTTCCTAATAGCACCATAGGTGGACCTACACCAGATACACTGCTGTGACTCAAGAAGGCCCTTCTCAAGAGCAAGTCAGGATGGCGAACAAATGGTTAGTGATTATCTTGTGGCGGCAATGAATTAAAAATAAAACTGCCAAGTGTCTCAACAATTACAGCAGTAAAACCAGAAGAACAACAAGTTAAATTTACTTCAGATTATAAGTAGGTTCTGCTTCTAACTCCTGATGTTTGCATCTTTCAATTGATTGAGCTCAAGAAATTATGTTGGAGTGTCTACAAGTTTCAATCCTGACTAGAGCCACACCATTTCTAATCTTGCTGAGCTGGATGAAATGGGCACTATATATTAGGAGATGGGAAGGGAAAGCTGGAGATAACGTCTGACACTACCACATCATTAGTGGCACGGTGGTCAGTGGTTAGCACTGCTACCTCACAGCGCTAGGGTCCCAGGTTTGATTCCAGACTTTGGGCGACTGTCTGTGTGGAGTTTGCACATTCTCCCTGTGTCTGCGTGGGTTTTCTCCGGGTACTCCGGTTTCCTCCCACAGTCCAAAGATGTGCATGTTAAATGAATTGGCCATGCTAAATTGTCCATAGTTGTTAGGTGCATTAGTCAGAGGGGGGTGGGTTACTCTTTGGAGGGTCAGTGTGGACTTGTTGGGCCAAAGGGCCTGTTTCCACAATGTAGGGAATCTAATCAATTACTCCTGATGGTTTGGGCCCTGGAGCTAGATATCAGCATCAGGATGGGGATTTCTTTGATTTTCTATCTTCTACATTAACACTGTCAACACCTTGGTTTTTTAAAAGTTCTTTCATCTATTCAAAATAGTTACATTTTCTATTGTTTAGATGTCTAATGTGGGGCCTCAGCATAGAGACTTATTAGTGATCACACTTGTCCAACTACCATTGATCACAACCTCTGACTCCAGTTAAGAGAAGTTTTTGTTCAGTTCATAAAGCTGAAAGTGATTACACTTCAGGCAGAAATCACCTAAGGGATACCACATACATGAGTGGAATAACATAGAGTAGCAATCCAAAAGTCCAGATTAATCTTCGAGTGACTTGAGAGTTTACTAAATAAATCTGGAATAACAACCTAGCATCAGCAATGATAACAATGAAATTACTGGATGGTTCACTTAGTTCACTAATATCTGCTGGGGAATGGAAGCGTGTCATCCTGACTTGATCTGGCCTATCTTTGAATCCAGACTCACAGCAATATGGTTAACTCCTAACTGCCCTCTGAAATGGTCTACCAAGCCATTCAGGTGTAACAGTTGGCTAAAGGTCTAATCAGCAGTTGGAATGGTTATGCTGTTGGAAGTCAGTCATCTCAGCTCCAGGATATCTCCTCAGCAGTTCCTTAGGATAGTGTCCTAAAACCAAGCATCTACAGTTGCCTTCATCAATGTTGTTCTCTTCAGCATAAGGTCGGAAGTAGAAATGTGTGGCGATGATAGCACAATGTCAGCACTATTCGCAACTTCTCAGGCACTGAAGCAGTCTATGTTCAAATGCCAAGCATTGTATTAGCATTGTAAATCATATGTCAATCTTTTGGTTGGTAGAGTATATTTTTGCTTTGCTTTAGAAACATGCATCTTTGTTTCAGCAACATTGTAAATTTCCCTCAATTCATCCTATAAAGTGAATATAATGTTACACATGGTGCAAGTATGGTTACATATTGATATTACACATTGTGCTAACAAATATCTACGAACACAATATTGTACCGTTCTATTCAATTGGGTATGATCACTGAGATGCCTCATTTTCACCCGTTTTATTACTGGCAAAGAGAGAGGACTGATGTACAGCACAGAAGGTTGAAGCACAGAATGTGCAGCCATTCAGCCCATCACAGTTCTGCTGACTCTGGCACCCACATTCTCAGACCAGCCATACATTGTACATCTTTATTGATTAAATGCAAATCAGAGGATTTATAGAAAGTCATATGACCACTGTCTTCAAGTCTAACTGAAAGAATTACAAGCAAACAGTATGGAACTGTAGTCCCAGAACACAGCAGACAATCTTCCAGGCCATTCAGTCTATGCCAGTACTAAGTCCTTTACTTCAACCATCTATTCATGAAACATGCTGTAAGGTAATATCTTGCTTATTTCTGTCAGGCGGTAATGTAAAGCCTTTCCCCTATCAATTAATCTGTCTTGCATTTATGTTGCCAGTTGTGAGATGGACCAACATACTGAGCTCAAAAACCAGGTAGTAGGAAGATGGAACTATGACAGAATATGACTGACGACATCATCTGTGAGCAAGGTATATGAGAATGTTTCTTGCTACCCAATGAAGAAACAGAGATCACAGCCACGTGTGGCACGGTGGCTCAGTGGTTAACACAGCACCAGGGACCCAGGTTCGATTCCACCTTTGGGTGACTGTCTGAGTGGAGCTTGCACATTCTCTCTGTGTTTGTGTGGGTTTCATCCAGGTGTTGTGGTTTCCTCCCACAGTCCAAAGATGTGCTAAATTACCAATGTGGTGTCCATGGATGTGCAGGCTAGGTGGGTTAGCCATGGGAAATGCAGGATTACAGGGAAAGGGGTGGGTCTGGATAGGATACTTTTTGCGGGATCAGTATGGACTCAATGAGCTGAATGGTCTGTTTCCACGCTGTAGGGATTCTATAATTACCTGAAACAGGACCTGACCAGACAGGCGGTCTTGGCTAACCAGAGTGGGATTGATGAGAGGTATAAAGCCACAGACCTTAAAGACATCGCTGTTGCAGGCAAGAAACATGATTTGGTTAGTCACAGGAAAATGTATATTGGTGGAATGACCACTTGGTAATAAGCTGTTGCAAGTGGAATCCTACAAAGCAACTGATGTTTGTAAGAAAACAAAAACAGACAGTGTTGGAGAAACCCAGGTGGTCTGGCAGTATCTGTAGAGAGAGATACAGAATTAACACTTTGAGTCCCATATGACTTGGCTTCAAAAAATGTTGTGAGTACATGTTATTGCTTTGTGCGTTAATAAAGTGTGACCATAGAAAGTGGAAACTGTATCCTTTTTCTGTGTCATTAACACCTAAGACCATAGAGAGTGGTGTAGTCCTTTATGGACCTAACGTCACCAAAATTATTAGATTTACAAACTGCAACGTTTTCAGTTAAAGTAATTAAAAAAGACTTTAATCATTTTTTGAAAGGAAATGCCAAGGTTTGGGTGCCAAACTGTACTGTATCACATGATCTCAGCAACAGATGAGGCTGGGGTGTTAGGTTGATCTCAGTGTTCCCAAACTAAAGAGATGATTTAGACATGACCTCTCGGTCCTGATTACAATGTAACAATTCCCATTGGGAGTGTTTATGCTGGTCAGGGATGAGGAGAGGGCTGGCTCAACTATGAGGCCTTCCAAAGTCAAATGACCTTCTAATTAACAAGGTACAACACTTACAGCAAGAGTCAGTTCCTGAATGAGAGAGAGGGAAAGGTAGGTGTTTTAAAATGCCTCAGCATAGCTGAGAAAAAGCCAAACCTCAGTCATTGCGCTGACAAAGTTTGGTGGTTTTTAATAAAAGCTTTCCAAAAAAAATGTTGCTATCCAAACAAGGATTGATAGCACTGCTGAAGGGATAGGTGAACACGGGTGAAGCTAATCCCTTCTTTTCAACCTTATGATTGGCCATAACAAAAGTTCAAATCCCTTTTTTAGATTGTGGTTATACATTACTTGAATTAAGATTTAAGCAGCTAACTTTTACTGCAACAAGGTGCCAATGACAAGCTTTTTTGAGCCAATCATAAGCTTTACTCCTGCTAACCCCAATAAAAATGGTAAAGATATGTTATAGGAAAGATATTATTAAATTGGAGAGGGTTCAGAAAAGATTTACCAGATGTTGCCAGGAATGGAGGGTTGTAAGGAGAGGCTGGATAGGCTGGGACGTTTTTTACTGGAGGGTAGGAAGTTGAGGGCTGACCTTACTGAGTTTATAAATTCATGAGGGGCATAAATAAGGTGAATAGCAGGGGTCTTTTCCCTTGGATTGGGGGGAGTTCAAAAGTAGGGGGCTTATTTTTAAAGTGAGAGGGAAGAATTTTATAAAAGACATGAGGGGCAACCTTTTTACGCAGAAAGTGGTTCGTATGTGGAATGAACTGCCAGAGGAAGTGATGGCTGCAGATACAGTTACAATATTTAAAAGGCACTTGGATAGGTGCATGAATGGGAAATGTTTGGAAGGATGTGGGTTTAGTTTGTTTTGGGAACATGGTCAGCATGGACCAGTTGGATCAAAAACCCTGTTTCCATGTGTATGACTCTAAAGGCAACATCAAGCATACACACACATACAACAGATGCACACTCATACATGCACACTAAACACCCTAACTCATACACACACAATCGCACACGCGCACGCACAGAGTTAAAAAGGAATTTACTACCTTTTGATTTTGAAGGTTTCTGTAGGGAGATCAGATGCATTTTTTTACACCCATGTCATAAACATTGCAGCTGCTTAACCACCCACTAGAGAACTGTTACACAACAGCTTTCAACATTTCACATGAGAAACATCTCAATAACAGCAGTGTTCTTTTAGCTGCATAATTACTACATGACTTGAACGGTGAGATGAGCCAAACTACCAGCTATTTCCTTGAAGGTTGTTTTTGTAACAGATAAGCAATGTTGCACAGGACATCACATCATATTCACTCTGTTTAGTTAATGGAGAGATTGAAGAGCTCATCGTCTGAAGGGTTGGAATACAGAGAGACTTCTTAAATTCTAAAAACAAGAGAAGGTCATTCTTTCCCACTCCTGGATAGTTTTCTCAAAGTTTACCAATCAGATGTTTGTGTTCCACTCTGATGATTTTTTTCATTTTATTCTGGTATAGGTTGTGTGTGTTGCCTGGCTCTAGTCTGCCTTGAACTGATTGGGGCTCTAGATTATTTCAGAGGGCAGTTAAGACTAAATCACATTGCTGTGGGTCTGAAGGCACATGTAAGCCAAACTTGGTCATGATGGTAGATTTCCTTCCCCAAAAGGCAATAATAACCTCAATGGGTTTTCATGACAGGAGTAACATGATCACCATGAGACTAGCTTTTTTATTCCACATTCTGTTGAATTTAAGTTTTCCCATCTGCCATGATTGTATTCAGGTTCAAGTCCCCTGAACATTAAGTTGGGGCTGTGCATCACTAGTCCATCAATCTACAATGAGACCACTTTATTTCCCATTCCAGCTAGTTAGACCTGAAAGATCATCTTGCCATTACCACATCTAATTGTGTTTTTTATCAGTTCATATTTTCATCATCCTATCATATTTTAGTGGAGAAAATGAGGTCTGAAGTGAGGTCTGATTCCTGAAGAAGGGCTTATGCCTGTTCCCTGGATGCTGCCTGACCTGCTGCGCTTTTCCAGCAACACATTTTCAGCTATCATATTTTAGTGTCAAGGTAGTCGCAATTATGTAAAAATGTGGTCTAGAGCTTTGAATCCTATCATCCAATTTAGAACTAATAAAAATATTGGTATGAACTGATGGTGGTATGAGGAGAAAGACTTTTATTAATACTTCTACATTGTTTCTCATTTTCCTTGCAATAGTGTCCAGGTCATCATAATAAGGACCATTTTAGGGCAAACATCCAGAATTACAAGTAGTGCAAGTGCTCATCGTATCAAAGCTGCTTTGTCACTAATGTTCATCAAGAATAAGGTTTGTGCATAAGCTTTAGCTTTCACAGAGGTGAAAAGATCAGAGCCACAGCTGAACAGATAAATCAACATTTTATTGCATTGATAAATCAAATGTAAAACTAATTTTGTCCTTGAGGAACATCGCATACATCAAGCAGATGACTGACAATCAAATGAAAACGTAACTCAAACAGAAAATGTCTCTATCCAGTCATCCTAGAAATAGATGGCTGTGGATGTAGGTTTGCTCGCTGAGCTGGAAGGTTCATTTTCTGACGTTTCGTCACTATACTAGGTAACATCTTCAGTGAGCCTCCAGATGAAGCTGGACAAAGATGGCTGTCTCTGGCCTCTCTAGCTCAGCAGACTACCACCTTGTCTTCATCTCTGTAGTAGTCCTTCTGGTCCTCACCCCGCTCTTCTTCCTCACAGATTTTATGTTGCTCCTGCATCTCTTCCTGAGCCAATGTATTCCTTTGTTTGGTGACTGACATTGTGGAGGGCACAGCAAACCATTACAATGCGGGACACCATTGCTGGAGCATATGGGAGGCAGAGACTGAGGACAGGTACCCACTTGCTAAGTACAATTGTGTCACTGTAGCAATTTGTACCTCAATTAACCAAATGTCAATTGAAAAGATGGACATAATTCAGGCAATGAATGAGTTGTAAATGTACATGCATATGCTTCTCATCTCCTGATGGTTAAAAGATCATCTTGCTATCTAAGCACTTAATTTTGAAAGTTTACCTCTTTTTTGAACTTGCACTTATACCATACCTGCCTTTATTTTCACCACCTTTACATGTTGACATCTGTACACTAGTGACTGCTGCAATAACATTCACTTTTTGTCACTGCTGTGGCCAAATTAACTCCCACCCCATATCTAATTAAGACATTGTTAACCTGGATTCAATTTAACCAATGCCTCTATATAAATTGAGACATCACCCTCATCCAGCTAGTATTCTCCCCCTGTTCAAGTCTAATGTGACCCTGCTACCCTTGTTCAATTTGACTCCAAAACTGTTATCCCTCACAACAAGGTTATGCCATGGTAACAATGATTTAATTGTTGCTATCAAATTCCATTCTCATAAATATTGTTACCACATAATAAAGATCTTGATTTTAAGGTTGAGGCATCCGAGTACTGGAACACTTCATATTTTGATCTGAAATTCTTTTCATTGCTTGTGAGGTTTTCTATTTAAAATAGAAAAGGGGAGTTTCTGTCAATTACATTGATTGTGTATTGAGTTTGAGTCTGAGTTTGATTTATTATTGCCACATGTATCATTATACAGTGAAAAGTATTGTTTTGTGTGCGACTTACGTGTGCCATACAAAATGCAACAATACAGCAGAACAGAGTGCAGAATACAGTGTTACAGCTGCAGAGAAAGTGCAGACAAACAGATCAGAATTAATGTTTGACAGGTCTGTTCATAAGTCTGATAACAGTGGGGAAGAGGCTGTTCTTGAGTCTGTTCATACATGTATTCAAACTTTTATATCTTTTGCCCAATGGAAGAGGGTGGAAGAAAGTATAACTGAGGTGGGAGGAGGCTTTAACTTTGTTGATTGCTTTCCCAAGGCAGCTGGAACTATCGATAGAGTCAATGAATGGAAGGTTGGTTTGCATTATGGACTGGGTCATGCTCACGACTCACTGTACATTCTTGTGATGTCTTGGGAACAGCAGTTACCATACCATGCTGTAATGCATCCAGGTGAGATGCTTTCTATGGTGCATCTATAGAAATTGCTAAGAGTTTTTGTGAACATGTTGAACTCCATTAGCCTCCTGAGGAAGTAGAGACTTTGTTGTGCTTTCTTAACCGACACATAATCGTAGGTGGACCAGGTCAGATTGTTGGTGGTCATCACTTCCAGGAACTTGACTCTCGACCATCTCCACCACAGCATTATTGGTGTGCCCTCCATTCTGCTTCCTGAAGTCAATGACCAGCTCTTTCGGTTTTGCTGGTGTTGCAGGTCATGAACACTAGGCAATCATTCTATACTGTTCAATAATGTGCACATTGATTGATAATCTCATCAGCTGCCTCTTGACTATTCGGGCATAGTAAAGATTGGCCCCAGCAAAGGTTTTCCATTTCAACTCATGTGTTGTGTCAAACTACGGTTTCATTTTGATAAGATGTTGAATTCTATGGATCCTCTACAGATAGGTCTTTGGAAGTACTCAGTAAATGTTATCGCTGCCAACTCATGAGGATTTTCCATGATCTGAATTTTCCCCTATAATCATTACATATCCATAATGCCTTCAGCCTAACCATTCTTTCACTTCTTGAATGCTGCAGCCAGGGGTAGAACTAGATGATTTGTTCCCTCCATCATGCTTCTCTTGCAATGTTCTGGACAAATTATGAGCACTGGTGAAACAGATGGGAACTGAGGTTCAGTACTTCACACCTAACCTGACTTGATGGGTGGAGGAAACTGATCTCTGCTTTATTTTTTTGAAATACAGGGCAGAGAGAAGGTATAATTCAGACCAAGCTGGAGTGTGTCTGTTCCTTTGTTAAATACTTGAATTATATTCATGTATGACTGTCTCTGAATTGAAACCACATGCAATCCACAAGTGCTACATGCCTGCCTTGATTTCATTGTCCAATGCTTATCAGAAGTTCACCTGAGGGTTGCAGAAGTCTATCCTGTTTCTGTGTTCCGGTCACATTTGGAGAACACAAACTGGAAAAATGTATGCACAATTCCAAGCCTGTGTTATTCCAAGTATTAAAACTGACAGATGGAAAATCACAAGTGGAAGTCATATAATTTCCCAATGTGTGCTCACTGTGTATTGAAAGCATTGAAGAGTCAATGGTTAGTTTAATTCCACTTGTGTTATGTTCAGTGATTTAGTCAATGCTCCCAGTGCAATTTCCTGTTATGATGATTTACCACAACTTAAACTCTTTTTGTTTTATTAATGATTCCATTCAAGTAGCTCAGAAGGTAATGCAAACTGTTGAACCAGTACATCAAATATAGGGGCTAGGGGAACTGAACATAATATATTTCAGAAATTTCCACTCTGCTGAATAATAAACTATTATTATTGCAAAATTGCAAAAAGCCTGGTCTAATGCAATCACAGAGCCTTCCGAGTTTCTCTGAGGACTCTGAATTTTCTGGTGATTCACAGCACCTGAAGTCAGTCTCAGCCAAATTTTCAGATGTCAATCTCAGCAGCAGTTTGATTGATCCACTGTATCCAGACTGTGGATTATCAGTCAGATTAATGCAAAGGATGTTGATTCCCAACATAAACCTCTGCAAGTCGAGTTCCTGAAAGCTATGGCCAAGGCTTTGCAATTCCTGGACAATGAGTGATGGAGGGAAAAGTGTGCAAAGTTAGAGTTTGAGTTTTGAGAATTTTATTCATCTAAGATTCCATGAAAGCAATGTGCATATTGCCGAACACAAAATCTGCTACGAATCAACATTTTAGGACATATTTTAAAAGGATTTGCATTGAAAAATATTCCTGGATACATTTAAGATTGGTAGCCTGCTGCAACTGAAAATTGTTTTATTACGAAAGATACATCCTTAAATCAGAATGTTTGGTCCACTATCTGCAAGTAACCAGATCTTAATAACTGAAAATGACTAGGGAAAATGTCTATATAGAATCTATTGACTATTTACACTGATGTCATACAAATTGCTTTTTAATAAATTAAAAATAAATACATTGAAATGCATTAAAATCAATTTCCTGAAAGGCCTGCAAACAGGAACAATTAGAGGATTTTTTGAGTCACTCATCGGCATCGCTGGCTGGTCCAGAATTTACGCCCATCCCTAGTTGCCCTTGGTTGTAACAGATTTGGACCATCTTGCGGGGCAGTGAAAGGTCAACCACATTGCTGTGGGTGGGGAGTCACATGTAGGCCAGACCAAGTAAGGAAAGCAGATCTCCCACCCTACAGGGCATCAGTGAGCCAGATGGGGTTTCCCCTATCAGTCAACAGTGATTATTACTAACTCTGAATTCCAGATTTAATTTATCTCTGATTCCATTATCTTCAATGGCAAGATTTGAACGTACGTCTCCAGGGCCATACCCTGGGTTTATGAATAAATAGCTGAAAATGTGTTGCTGGAAAAGCGCAGCAGGTCAGGCAGCATCCAAGGAACAGGAGAATCGACGTTTCAGGCATAAGCCCTTCTTCAGGAATGAGGAGAGTGTGCCAAGCAGGCTAAGATAAAAGGTAGGGAGGAGGGACTTGGGAGAGGGGCTTTGGAAATGCGATAGGTGGAGGGAGGTCAAGGTGAGGGTGATAGGCCGGAGTGGGGTGGGGGCAGAGAGGTCAGGAAGAAGATTGCAGGTTAGGAAGGCAGTGCTGAGTTCGAGGGATTTGACTGAGACAAGGTGGGGGGAGGGGAAATGAGGAAACTGGAGCAGGAGAATCGATGTTTCGGGCAGGAGCCCTTCATCAGGTTTTGAAACGTCGATTCTCCTGCTCCTCATATGCTGCCTGATCTGCTGTGCTTTTCCAGCACCATTCTAATCTTGACTACCACACATTCAGCTCAGTGATTAATGTGAAACGGAAAGGGGGCCCGTTCTGTGGGCAGGCCCAGCTGCCTGTTTATCAAACCTGCGCAAAATTTTGTGAGAACCTAATTTGTCTGGATAGAATTTACACTTGAAATGTCTTCCTCATCTCTTGCTGAATTCAAGTAAATTTTGCTGAATAAAAGCGAAGATGAACCTTCGCCTCTCAGACACAGCACTTGATTTTGCTCTTGTCTTCGCCACAGCTAGTGCGGGACCTGTCTTTGTCCTCAGCGTTTTTCTATGTCACCAATATTTTCTTTAGCCTGCCATGCTACTTGGTACAGCTCATCCTTCCAAAGCTGCTTTTAATCAAGATCACAGGAGGTAAACCTTTCCTGGAAATCAGACAAACCTGGCTCAGTTCCCACATTGTCTGGAGGAGGAGTGCAATATGCTTTACAATAAGACTACTGGATTTCTAATCACATTTGCCGAGGAGAGAACCTATCACTTATTGCACTTGCCAGTCTCCTTGTACAGTTCCTAAATATGAGGATGGAATATTCAATCTTATTGCAAGTGGAATAGTTGCAGACTTCATTAATTTTCATTTTGTGCAGCAATTGAATTTGCCTTTTGTGCACAAGCTGATTCATTTCAAATGATGAATTGCACATGTACTTTCATTGGATTCATAAATCTGTGCACAGGCTCACCTTTAAACTGTATCCTTATTTGGACAAAGTACAGATGATAAGTGCTGGAATTCACCTTTGGATTGAATGGGGGTACAAAATTGTGCTGCCATGTTTTTATTTTAATTCAGCCATTTATTTATTTATAAAGGGAGCGGACTCTATGGACAGGATTTTTGTCAGCAGTTTGGAGATTGTGGTGGGTCTTCAACCCAGAGCTGCTAGCTCAGAGACGACATCACTACACACTGCGCCACAACACCTCCATCCAGATAGAGCAGGTGAGCCTAAAATTCTGCAATCAAGGAAGAGATAATTGGATATTGCAATGAGGGAATGCTGGAACTTTTTTATTTGATTGAAAATAAGATGGGCCAAACAGCCTCCCTCATCCATAATAATTTGGTGAATTTCAAAGGAAATGCAGTGTCACTTGGCTAAACAGGCTTGTAAACCATTCACTTTTCAAACTCCACAGTTTTCACTTGTTATATCGCTCCAACATTACCTCCTGCGGAGCAGCTTAGAGACATTCCCTCAGTCAGAACTGGTCACAATCGAAAGGGATGAATTTTTCAAAAATAGGACAATTACTGAAATGTAAATTCCGTTTCTTTTGTATGTAATTGAGATAAAATAATGACAGTAACTGGGGGCAGAGTGATGTAGTTTGATTGCAGTGTTGACATGCTATTTGATTTACTAAAGGGCAAAGTATTAAGGTACTGGGAAAATTGGATTGAATCAGCCACTCACTGGATGCCCAGATTTAAATGGATCCATCTGCAAAATGATGAAGCTATAATTTTAAGTCATTACCCGAGTTATTTTAAGGTTTACGTACTATCTGTGGGTTTCAAATCACAGTGTGGTTCACTAGTGTATAAACACTCCAAATCTTCAACTGAAGTCCTGTGCTCCATTAGTTTAAGAGTGTTCTCAGTCCATTTAAAATAAGTAGATTTGCAAACTGCACCACCTTCTGACACCACAGCTGCCACTCATTACATTTCCTGAATATTATCTCCTGTGCAGCTGTTTGGAGCATTTCCCCCTTGTCAGAGCTGGCTACATTCGCAGCATTTGAGATGGAACTTTAGAAATAAGACAAGTTCCTCCTCAAAGGTGGTGGAGAGAAATATCTGTCTGTCGTACTGCTATCCCATGGTGAATTTCTGGCTCTTAAATCTTTTCAGTCAACTGTGCTAATATTTCCGTATTTTTGGCTTGGTGTCAATTTTATGCCTGACTTCAGTCCTGTGAGGTTTCCTGAAGCTTGTTCTGATATTATGGGCATTCCATAAATAAAATAATAGAACATAAGAACCGATATGGAAGATAAAAGAGCAGGGGTAGGCCATTTGGTCTCTCGAGCCTGCTGCTCGATAGGATTGTGGCTGAGTTGATTTTCTGCTGCAAATCCACCTTCCTTCCTGGGTTCCCTCATTTTGATTCGCTTGTCAATCAAACTCTTGACTACATCAACCTTGAATCCATCCAATAACTCAACTACCACCAAAAATCCAAAGGTTAATGACCCTCTGAGAAAAGAAATTCCTGCTCACCTGCTCAACTTAAACGGGAGACCCCTTATTCTGAAACTGTGCCCTTCAGAATCTTATAGTTTTAAAAAAAAATTCAGCTCCCATTCTTCGAAAGTCCAATGAGTTCAGGCCTAACCTTTTATCATACAACAATTTCTTCATTCTGGGAATCAACTAAATTACTTTTCTCAGCATTGACCCCAGTTCATGTATATTCCCCTCTAACCAGGAGATAAAAGCTGTCCACTGTGATCTGAATGCAGTCTTGTCAAATCAATAGCTGTTTGTAGTGCCAATGGGTGAAAGGACACTGTTACTATTCATCTTGCCTTGACTAAGTCTAAGGAGAAAGTGAGGACTGCAGATGCTGGAGATCAGAGCTGAAAATGTGTTGCTGGAAAAGCGCAGCAGGTCAGGCAGCATCCAAGGGGCAGGAGAATCGACGTTTTGGGCATGAGCCCTTCTTCAGGAATCCAAGGAGCAGGAGAATCGACGTTTTGGGCATGAGCCGAAGGGCTCATGCCTGAAACGTCGATTCTCCTGCTCCTTGGATGCTGCCTAACCTGCTGCGCTTGACTAAGTCTTAGGTCCTATATAGTTTACAGATGTACAATAAAAACAAGTGAGTAAATAAGCAGAAATCTTATCTTAACAAGTTGTTTTTTTTCATTCACTCATGCGATGTGGGCCTTGTTGGCTGCACCGCGTTTATTGCCCGTCCCTAGTTGTCCTTGAAAAGGTGATGGTGAGCTGCCTTCTTGAACGGTTGCAGTCCACCTGCTTCAGGCAGACTCAGAATGCCCTTAGTGATGGAATTCCATGAGTTTTGACTCAGCGACAGTGAAGGAACAGTGATGTATTTCCACGGTAGACTAGCAGGAGGCTGGAAGAACACAGCAAGCCAGGCAGCATCAGGAGGTGGAGAAGTCAACATTTCAGGTATAACCCTCCTTCAGGACTGGGGGTAGGGGTGAGGGGAACTGCAGATAAAGGGATGGTGGGGGGAGTGTTTTGTGTGGGGAGAGGAGTGGAGTGGTGAGGTACTAATAGGTGAACACAGGTAATGGGTATGACCTGGTTAGTCAATGGGAGGAGTGAATCCATTTGGTAGCTGGAAGGAAGGGTCGACCAGAGAAATGGAAGGGAGGAGGAAGGGCTGGAATGGGAGTCGGGGATGGGAAGGGAGGTTACTTGAAATTGGAGAACTCAATGTTGAGTCCTCTGAGCTATAGGCTGCCAAGGCGGAAGATGAGGTGTAGTTCCTCCAATTTGCGATCTGGTTCATTGGCAATGGAGGAGGCCGAGGATGGTCATGTCATAGAGGGAATGGGAAAGGGGCTTGAAATGGGCGGTGACTGGGAGGTCAGGTCGGCTCTTGTGGACCCATTTGAGATGCTCAGCGAAACATACCCTTCGTTTACGTCTGGATATTTCCAAATCAAAATGGTGAGTGGCTTGGAGGGGATCTTGCAGGTGATGGTGTTCCCATGTATCTGCTGCTCTTGTCCTTAAAAATAGAAGTGATCATGATTTTGGAAGGCGTTGCCTAAGGATCTTTGGTAAATTTCTGCAGTGCATCTTGTAGATAGTAGACGCTGCGCTGCTGAGCATTGGTGTTGGAGGGAGTGATTTTAATAAGTTGAGCCAGGTGGAGCTCATAAAATATGAGTTTCCCTGATTGGGGTTGTTACCCTGGTCCAATCAGGAAGCCTGGCTGACCGATATAAACAGGAGTGTTAAGCACTACCGCACTTAGGTGGTAGTGTGGGGTTAAAATAAAAAAAAAGAAGACAAAAAAAAGAAGAAAAAAAATATATAAACAGGATTCTAAAAAAAATAAACAGGAGATTAAAGAAAAAAAAACAAAATGGTGTTGGAGGGAGTGATTTTAATAAGTTGAGCCAGGTGGAGCTCATAAAATATGAGTTTCCCTGATTGGGGTTGTTACCCTGGTGGTCCAATCAAGCCAGGCTGACCGATATAAACAGGAGTGTTAAGCACTACCGCACTTAGGTGGTAGTGTGGGGGTTAAAAAAAAAAGAAAAGGAAAAAAAAGAAAAAAAGAAGAAAAAAAAAAGCAGGTGACTGAAATAAGCAGGAGTGTCCCCTTCGATGTGAAGGGCACTGCTTGTCACTGGCCACTCGGGAAAAAAAGAAAAAGATAAACAGGAGTGTCAGGGGTTCTGTTCACTTTGAGAGCTGACTCTGAAGAAGCTCAATCAGTATCAAGATTGTTACGTGTGTAAATAAAGGGTCACTTGTTGACAGGATATTGGTCTCTGTAGAGTTATTTCAGTAGAAGGAGCACATGATTGAAGATGAGGTGCCAATTAGGTGGTCTTTTTTGTCCTGGATGGAATACTCCACAACCATTGAATGTCAAGGAGTGGTGGTTAGATTGTCTCTTACTGGAGATGATAATTGTGTGGCATGACTGTTACTTGCCACTTGTCAGCTTATGCCTAGACATTGTCCAAATCTTGCTGCATTTGAACATGGACTGCTTCAGTATCTAAAGAGGTAGGAATGGTGCTGAATATTGTGCAATTATCAGCAAACATCCCCACTTCTGACCTTATGATGGAGGGAAGGCCATTGCATGATTGTAATTAGGTACAAGTTACATTAGCTAGTTAGGCATTGACACTAAAACTGTTGGGAGATGTAGATGACACATCTGTCCCCTTCAAGATCCAGAGCTATTCTCCCAATTTCCCCACCCAAGACTGAAGACATAATTCAGTTAGGTGGATCTTCATAAACTCTCAAACATTAACCCATTCATAACCATTATCTCATACAACTTTTCCCCTGGCTTTTTTAGTTGTAGTTGACATTTGTATTTGTATGTGTACAGTTCCATCTACCGTTACTCTATTTCCCATATAGATAAAGGGTATGGACAGAAATGGTACATACATGTCCATACATTGCCTTTGGTCCATGTGTAGCAACTGTTTTCACAGTGGCTACTTGCTGCTACCAATACAAGTGTAATTGTGCTCCTGCAGATTCAGCAGTGGAATGATTCCCTTTAGTAGGATAGGGAGTTGGCTCTTCCATATTCTCCCCATTAGCTTTACTGGTGGTATTAAGCCACACTGGAGTTGGGTGGAGTACTAATTTAGCATAACTGTATAAAAGTTAACATTTTTCTTCAAATGTGAGTTACTGTCTAAAACTCATATTCAGTTTCCAATTACAAATCTTCCCATACTTTTGTGGTCAAAATGCAGATTCCCCACCTAATGCAGTTAAAATAAAGGTAAGCACTTCTTTGGGCAAAATGGGCCATTTTCACCTTTCACAGCCAAGTACACAACATATGCCCTTTACTACGACATCTCCAGAATTCAGATTTTTTCCTGTGACCACTAGAAACATAACTTAAATTCTCTTCCTATCACAGCCACAAAATCTAACTTTTCTATTAACATCTGTCCATTTTGGGTTTGAAATTGTCACTTCTGTCTCCATAATTCTGCTTAATGAGTTTCTCAGTTCTATGACTCACTGCTGTGGTCCTTCATTTCCCTACTCTAGCTGTGTCCCATGGTGTCCACTCCCGATGATACCTATGCACATAGTGAGCCTTCAGTATTCCTTTATTCACTACTTGCCTTCTCAACCATTTGTGAGCTTTTTTTCCCCTCGCTGCAAAGGATTTTTAATTTTACTCAGAAAATTCTAATGCACTCGCACAGCTCCTTGCTTCCCAATGAAGTCTGTATTTGCCAAGTGGGTCGAGGTACCAGCTTTTCATCCACCCTGCTTCTTTTGTTCCTTACCCTGCCTGAAGTAACGACTTCAGCATATTATGCTGTTTCGCAGGATCCTTCCATGTGTTCCTGCTGACTCCTTGCTTTTCACTTGCTTGGAGCTGCTGGCTGTCTATGCAAGAAGCATTTAAAGCTGGAAAATCTTTACGACTGTAATTTCACTTTGTCTGCTGGAAATGTCTTCGCTTGGGTCCAATTGACTTTGTCTCACTGCTGTACTTTGTGATGTTTAGCATCAATGCCTAACACTGATCACCATGTGCCTTTTGTAAATGCAAGGTTACTGCAATCATTCCTCTTTCCTTGACTGAACCTATGGCTCACAATAGTAGAGGAACATCCATTAGAGTATCTTTACAAGAATCTTGTAGCAATATGGCAGAAGTGGGTACTGCAGATGCTGGAGATTAGGGTCAAGATTAGAGTGGTGCTGGAAAAGCACAGCAGGTCAGGCATCATCTGAGGAGCAGGAAAAATCAACATTACAGGCAATTCCTGATGAAGGACTTTTGCTCAAAAATGTTGATTTTTCCTGCTCCTCGGATGCTGTGTTTTTCCAACACCATTCTAATCTTGACTCATATAGCAAGATGTCACTTATTTCTCAATAGCAATTAGGTACAAGTTACATTCACGAGAGTAACACTGCTTCCAAGATTATTGAGTCATAATGACACATAGGTAGGCAGAAAGTTAAGATGGTATTTATCACACTTGTCTTCATTGCTCAGAGCTTTGACTATAGAAATTGTGATGTCATGTTGAGGTTGTACAGAACCTTGGTGAGGCCTCTTCTGGAGTACAGTATACAGCTCTGGTCGCCCTGTTATAGGCAGAATATTATTAAACCGGACAGGGTTCAGGAAGGATTTATCAGGATGTTACCAGGAATGGAGAGTTTGAGATAAAAAAAAAAGACTAGAAAGGCTGGGACATTTTTCACTGGATCATAGGAGGTTGATGGGGAACCTTATTGACTTTTATAAAATCATGAAGAGTATAGATATAGTGAATGAAGGGTGAGGGAGTTCAAAACTAGGGGGTATATTTTTAAGGTGAGAGGAGAAAGATTTTATAAAAGACATGAGGCAACTTTTTTTACACAGCAGTTTGTGTGTGGAGTGAACTGCCAGAGAAAGTGATGAGTGCAGGTATAGTTACAATGTTTAAAAGACATTTGGATAAATTCATAAATAGGAAAGGTTTGGAGGTGTATGGGTCAATTGTAGGCAGGTGGGACTATTTTAATTGGGAACATGGTCAGCATGGACTGGTTTGACCAAAGGGTCTGGTTTTGCACTTTATGACTCTATGACATATCTGTCCCTTTCAAGACCTAGAGCTATACTCCTGATTTTCACACCCGACACTGCAAGATATCATAATGCAGTCTCCAACATTAATACTCTCAATGACCTTGACCAGCACTGTTGATGTGAGAAAATTGATTTGACAATGTCACCACTGCTAACCAATAAAGTTACTGTAAGTTTCTGTGTCTTGTGCTATTCAGTGTTCATATTAGAGATAACAATGTTTGAATAGGTTGAATGATTCCCAGCTCTCATACATTTTCAAGAGCTGGCTGTACAACCAAAAGGAAAACATTGAAGAAGCCCAGTACTGTTGAAGGGTGGGAAATTGACTACAAAAACTCAAAGGGCCATGTATCAGGTGAGGTGCAACATGAAAAATCCAGTCACATGCATACATAGGAAGATTTTGTTTTTTGAGGGAAAGGAACATTCAACACAAAAGTGCATCTCAAACCAATCCAGCAAAATATTCCTGTAAATAGACAGAATTTGCAGAGATGAGTTCATTGTTTTGTTTCTGCTGATCCCTTAATATGCCGAGGATTGGATACACTTTCTTCCCCAGGACTGCCAGGAATTGGATGTTCCCATTGCAAAAGTGAATACTTGGCTTCTCTTTTTAATTAAGAAGGGATTGGCTGCACTGGACTGCCAGGGGCGATGAGGTGCAAAACATACAATTTATTAAAATCGTATTAAAGAAAAAGGTACCAAAATCTTTTGACGTTTGAGTTCCCAACTCGATTCCAGTCCAGTTGTACATGGTGAGTCAAGTGTACCTTTCAGGATAGGGACGTAAACTGTTACAGGAAGCAAATATTTATTACAGTTGCCATTTTAAAATCATACATTCTGTCCTTGTTTTAAATAATCTGTTGATTTGATATGATTATTTACATAACTCAAAGCAATTTAGGAAGCAGAGCAAGAGGGTTTGGAGCATATGAACTTCGTTAACTTGCAGGCTGAGAAGCTGGAGATGGCGAAATGAGGAACTCCAACACCACTAGGTAGAGGGTATAACTACAGCATGAGAAGTTTACATAGCCAGTTTCCATTATTCAATGGATTTAGGGGTTTTAAATATAAATGGTACACTTAAAATTGCTACATTGCATTGACGTTTTCATTGAATGGGTAACTGGGTTTGGGAAGATTATCAATTTGCTTTGAATAGCCAATGAGTTCAGTGGCCCTATGCAACTACAATGGAATTCTGTTCTTGCATAATGCAATATAGCACATATTTGTTTAGAACATGAAGGCCTCATTGTTCCTAAAAGAGGTGAATCTGTAGTGATTGCAGCAAGATCAGCTAGCTATCCTCATAGAATATAAATTCTCTGATTGGGGCTGTTAATCTGGACCAGTCAGGGAGCCCTGGCTGACATTGTTGCAATCATTACCAAACCTTTATTTGAATCTTCACTTTGTTGATTACCAATTGGATTTTCTTATCAATGCCACCCATCTATAACAGTTTCATTTTTTAGATGCCTGCATTCACATTAGGACAAATCTCCACTTATCATTGGAGACAATGGGCTGAATCTTATCGAGGCAAAAGGGGGTACTGGAGATGCTGGAGATCAGAGTCAAGATTAGAATGGTGCTGGAAAAGCACAGCAGGTCAGGTAGCATCTGAGGAGCAGGAAAAAATCGATGTTTCGGGCAAAAGACGTTCAACAGGAATCCTTCATCATACTTGATGAAGGCCTTTTGCCTGAAACAACGATTTTTCCTGCTCCTCGGATACTACCTGACCTGCTGTGCTTTCCCCAGTCTTATAGAGGTCTATATGCTATGCAAGATTTGTGACAGAATCACGTGAGAAATCCAGTGAGGATAATCATGATGTTGAAAGGTAACTCCTTGCACCTTCATTGCATCCAACAAATAGCAAGATGAGTTTTTCACTTGACAATTACACTCTTCCAGTAGTAGAGCAGCACATAATAGTCCAGCGTTGGCCTGACTTAACAGTTGTCTATTTATTAATACCAAAAGTGCAGCTGCTAAAATTCTCCTTCTAAAATGTGCTTTCAACTTTGGGTTCTGAAGGTTAAAATCTTAGAAAGAACATTTTATAACCTGAATGTGCTTAAGGGAATAGGTGAAGCAATAGCTATGTCTTCTGTAACTACCTTCAACATACCAATAGACTTTGTGTAAATGCTGAAGTGTTTACTGGCAAGAACTCAAAAACGTAAAATCATCTGATGAATCATCTATTCAGGATTTGTCCTCAGAGCTCTTTGGTCAGTTCTTGAATTGGAAAAGATACGACTACAGCAGCAATACCAACAACAAGTTGCATTTCTGTAGTCTTTACGGTAGTAAAGCATCAGGAGATCATTTACAGGAGCCAGCCACACAAAGAGAGATTAAGATAAATGAAAGAGATGGTTTTTGAAGAACATTTTCAAACAGTAAAGAAAGGAAGGGAATTTTAAGGAGCAATATCCAGAGATTAAGATCAGTTAAACAAAGGTATAGCTGCCCACAATGGAATGATTAAAATTGGGATTGAATAGTTATTGGTTTTAATGTCAGCCATTTCTGTGTACAAATTCCACTAAGTGATTTATAGCTGTAAACCATCAATTTCAGTGTTTTGCACCTACTCTTCAAGGCTACTGTCAAAACGATTGAGTTGTCAATCATTTCAGATGATTAAGTTACACTCTCCTGTGATTAAAAATCAATCTCTCAAACATTCCTACGTACATTCTGAGTGAAAAAATCCTAAGGACCACTGTCATTCCTGGTTTCTCTCAGGTCACCATACAACAGGGTCAGAATGCAGTGAAGCCTTGGTACATGACCACATGTAAAAGCACACAATAGAAAGAATAGCTTCTGGAGCACATGGGATTGAGGGGATTATAACTGTCATTTTTGAACAAAGAGTACATCAGGCCCCAACGGCAGTGGATGTGGGCAATTCGAGTGAGAAGTTAGATGATCAAGATTCCCTGAACACCAATAGACCTAAGAGTTTAGAAACCTAGTCAGGTTCAAGTTTTACCTCAAAATAGAGTCATCGAGGTGTACAGCACAGAAGCAGACCCTTCAGTTCAACACATCCATGCCGACCAGATATCCTAACCCAATCTAGTCCCACCTGCCAGTGTTAACTGGACAGGTTTGGTGACAGGGTGATTAGTGGAAGCCACAGATATCGGACAGGTGACTGGTGACCCAGACAATTTATGCAAAGTGTGCCCTTAGCAAGTTAATTAGGTAAATCCATAATGGGGAGGCATTGCACATGGGCTGAGTTAAGACCTGGCATGAGACACTGGATGTTACTCTCTGCTTTCTTGTTTTCGCCACGTGGGGAAGTCGTCTCAGCATGTATTACTTTAAACATGGTTAGAATCATAGAACATAGCTCCAGCTTCCCTCATTTGGCAAAACTCAGATGGTGGGATGAGAGATCATTAAAATTGGGAGGTCATCTTCCCTTTCCATTCCACGATCATTATCTCTTTGTATCCCAGAGCTAACCTGCTAGTGGGAATAGTTTCTCCCCTCATTGTATCGAAACACATTATAATTTTGAACATCCCTGTTACATTTTCCCATTCCAGAAACTGGGATTGTTCTCTTTAACCTCGCCCAATGACAGAGCTGTTCCAACTCTGGTAATTGCTTTTAAATTCACAATACACGTGATTTGAGCATCACTGGCTGAGCCAGTATTTATTGCCATCTCTAGTTGCCCTTGAGAAGGTGTTGGTAAGCGGCTTTCTTGAGCCATTGCAATCCATGTGCTGCAGATAGTCCCATAATGTCCTTAAGGGAGGATTTCCAGGATTTTGACCCAGTAATGCTGAAAGAGAGGTGATACATTTCCGAGTCATGATGGTGAGTAGCTTGGAGGGGAAGTTGTAGGTGATGGTGTTCCCATGTATCTCTCACCTTGTCCTTCTAGATGGGTTTGGAAGGTGCTGTCTGAGAGCTTCAGTGAAGTGTGGTAAACCTTAATAATGAAAACTATGAACCTTCAACTGTAAAATACCTATCTGGTTCAGTCAAATCATTTAGGATAGGAAATCTGCCACCGTTACCTGGACTGGCCAGGTGTAACTCCAGAACCACAACAACGTAGTTGCCTTATGAAATGACTTTGCAAACAGCTCAGTTCCAAGGACAATTATTGATGGATGACAAATGCCCACATTCTGTGAAAGAATAAAAAAGATGTTTGACTTGTATGAATTAGTACAATGCTGGTTTAATTTCCCAACAAATCATTGGGAGAGCAAGAATAATTTCTTTTTAATAATTACACTGGAGCCAGGACCATAAATATGTGGCCAGAGTTATGTTTCTTGGATTGAAACGACTCACAATATAAGCCAATGGGGGATTTCGATCATCTGGAGGCTTTGTGGCCACTTTTGGCAGATGGCCCTCACTCACTGCTACTTCCGACTGCATGATTAACTGTAACTTGCCCCTTTGGTTTAGAGGCAGTCATTTCAAAACATTATAATGCACCAGCCAGGATGAAATTTAATGGAAAATGATTTAGAATTGTAACTAAACAATCATGGAAGACCTTTCAGGGAAGTTATGAGAGTTGCAGAATTGGCCAAGTGTTTCCAACTTTTCCCAGGTCAGATTTGGCAAGCAAACTGGAACTGATTGACACAATGGAGCAGGAACAGCTTGCAACACTCAAGCTGATCTTAATCTAGAGAGATTGCAAAACTGTTGTACCGGTATGGATTGCTATAGTACTCATGAGCATAATGTGAGCGTTTGTCTAAAACTCTCTTGTCTGGAATTTGACCAAAGGCATTAGTCAGATGGATATACTTCTCCACAAGGACGCTCCACTTAAAAAGTGCAGGCAACAGTACTTCATCTGGACATGGTCAAAGGTAAATACTGCACAGTCAAACGTAATGTAGCACCTCCATTCTTCCAGCAGTGAGCTCTGACTACTGAAACTAAAGATGTAACTCAGCTTATGGAGACTGGTACTTCACAAGAGGTGACCAGTCAGCCTTCATACCTTGCTAGCCTTATCATAGATGTTCCATTAATCCTGCTCTGTTGCTCCATCTCATTTTTCTCTCTTCACTGGATTTATCCAATTAACTTTTGAATGTTACTATTAACTCTGTTTCCGCCAACCTTTCAATCAGTGTATTCCGGATCACAGTTTTTAAAAAAAACTGGTCTCCCATGTCACCTCTGATTTTATTGTCAATTGCCTTAAATCCATGTCTTCTGTTTGCTGATTTTTCTGAAACTGGAAATCACTTATATCAGTGAGATTTGAGAAGATTTGAAGCTCAGGTTGAGGTTCTGGATGTAGGTTTGCTCGCTGAGCTGGCAGGTTCATTTTCAGATGTTTTGCCACCATACTAGGTAACCTCCTCAATGAGCCTCCGGATGAAGCAATGGTGGTACAGCCTGCTTTCTATTTATGTGTTTGGGTTTCCTTGGGTTGGTGATGTCCTTTCCTGTTCTTTTTCTCAGTGAATGGTAAGTGGGATCCAAGTCAATGTGTTTATTGATAGAGTTCTGGTTAGAATGCCGTGCTTCTAGGAATTCTTGTGTGTGTCTCTGTTCGGCTTGTCCTAGGATGGATGTGTTATCCCCGTCAAAGTGGTGTCCTTCCTCATCTGTATGTAAGGATACTAATGAGAGTTCATGTCATTTTGTGACTATTTGATGTTCATGTATCCTGTGGGCTAGTTTTCTGCCTGTTTGTCCAATGTAGTGTTTGTTACAGTTCTTGTAAGGGATTTTGTAAATGACATTAGTTTTGCTTATTGTCGGTTTAGGGTCTTTCAAGTTTATTAGCTTGGTTTTAGTGTATTGGTAGGTTTGTGGGCTACTGTAATGCCAACACGTCTGAGTATCCTTACATACAGTTGAGGAAGGACACCACTTCGACTGGAACAACACATCCAACCTCGGACAAGCCGAACAGAGACACACATGAGAATTCCCAGAAGCATGGCATTCCAACTGGAACTCTATCTACAAACACATTGACTTGGATCTCATTTACCACCCCGTGAGAATAAGAACAGGAAATGACATCACCACCGCAAATGACATCACCACAGGAAATGGCATCACCAACCCAAGGAAACCCAAACACATAAATAGAAAGCAGGCCATACTACCAATGCTTCATCCGGAGACTCATTGATGATGTTACCTAGTATGGTGACAAAACATCTGAAAACAAACCTTCCAGCTCAGCGAGCAAACCTACATCATTTATGTCCTCTGTCAAAACTATTTATGATTTTTGACACCCCCACCATCAAGTCCTCTCTTAAGCTTCCCTATTATAAGGTGAACATCCAATTTCTGCTGTCTCTCCATATAATGAAAATCTCGCTGCCATTCTAGTAAATCCCCTCTGCACTCTCTCCATAGCCTTGACATCCTTCTTAAACCATGGTTCCCAGAATTGAATGCAACATTCCAGCTGATGCCTACATAATATCTACGGCACTGATTCCTACATCCATTCTGCCTATATCAAGTTGTGTTCAAACATCCTGCAGAATTTCTTACATACATGAGCAAAGAAAAAATGGGTATAAGTCAGTACAAACAATTGGAAGTCTCAAATACAGTACCTAACTTACACATTAGTGTCATCGTGCCAAGTTTCAGAAAATTGAGAGAACTTTTCAGCTTGTAAATTTGACCAGTTATACTTAGTGTTCTTTTCTGTGTATCTGAATTATCATTGAGAAATGTAGAAATGACTCCAGGTCTAAATCTAAAGGACTATTTACAGAACATTAAACTTCTTTTCAACTGAAGTTTCAGTATAAATGTAGTCTTGGCTGGGACCTGCAAGTTTCTTAGAATCCATCCTCTGTCTATGGTGTCATATACTTATCCACATGTGTCCACCCACAGGCTTGAGCAATCAAACACAATCACAAAGATCAGTGAACAGACCAATATCATCAAATACAGATCAATTGCTCTTGAACACAATATGACCTACATCAGAATCATGCATTAACAGTAACAAGAGATAAGGTGTAGTACTCAGTGGTGATAATTCTTTTCAAACAGCTCAATGAATTCCAATAAAACTTGAGAAAAATGACGTTATTCTTTGTCAGGCCTGAAAGTCTGATGATAATTTCAGGAAGCAAAATCAATTGCAGATTTATGAATGAGGTTTTGTAAATTGAGGTGCATGTGTTATCATGGGTTCAGATGAGTTGGAGTGCAAGAATTGAAGAGCAATCACTAAAGATTGAGAAGATTTGAACTTTTATTAATTCAAAGATGTGCATCTTAGGGGATTGGTCATGTTAAATTGCGCTGTAATGTGCAGACGAGATGGATTAGCCATGGTTAATGAGAGGTTCCAAAGTTGGGAAAGTGCTGGGTCCAAGTGGGATGCTCTTTGCAGGGTCAGTGCTGACTTGAGGGGTCAAATTGCCTCTGTGTTTGATAAAGAACATCTTAAAGGAGATAAGCAAGATAGATATTTGAAGAGGTTTAGGGTATTAATTCCAGAGGTTAGACCTTATTAGTCCTGTCACCCATTGTTTTAGCATTTTATCTCATTAACTCAGCCCTTTTCATCCTCACTCTACAACACAGGTCCAATGAGATCAACAGATCACCTTTCAGCTAGATGCTTTGCAACCTTTTAGAATCAATGTCAAATTCAACAATTTCTGAACATTACCACTTTTCACATTTAATTTCAAACAGCAAGTGCTGGTAATGATTCCCTGGTTGACTTGATCAGTTCTGCATTCCACCCAATATGTGCTGATGTGCTTTCTACTCATGGACTTGGAATCTCCTATGGCACTCAGGGACAATTGCAATATGGAGGAGGATCAAATATGCAAGCCAAAAGATTGTAACATTTTTTAACCATGATAAGTTGCATGCAGATTTCCTGTGGGATTTCATTAAAATCTGCCCAGCTATAAAACTGGTCTGGATGACTAAATGCCAATTGTGTTGGGTTTTTTTGGAGGGTTTTTTGCTGCAAGGCCTAGCTAGATTGTTCACCTTATCTTAAGCAACTTGTCTGATTAATTGCTTACTCTCGCCCCATGGTATTCCTCTTGTCCCATTTTATCCCCAGCTTGCCACGCGAGATTCCCGGACCAACTCACCAGTGGCTATTCACTGAAAGAATTTGATTCCTTGTACCCATGCCATCTTTAAAAATTGGCTGTGCATTCAGACAAGCATTGGCATTGGCCTTGTTCCTCACTGGCAACATCATGGCACAGCAGCCACTAAGTTACATAGTCATGGCACACTGCGGGCCTGGCTGGCACTTCCTCACACATACCAGCTCATTCTCTTACCCTAGTCACTGGTTTAATACTGGGCCACATACTTTTCTGTCTTTAGGTAATCCCCTCCAAACACTCTCTCTAAGTCACTGCTACACTGTCCCCATGGCCTAGTGGAGACCCACATCTTGCCACTGTCCTCTAGGAGAACATCACACACAGGCAAACAACTGGACAGTTCCGAGAATGAGCTTTTATTTACGCCCACCAAAAATGAACACAAACAAAGTGAATGGGGGTCGTAGTTCACCCCTGCAATGTAAACCAAATGCTGGCATCGTGATGAGTCTTAACATTCCATCGTGCTGTGCTGTGCCCAGCTCTCATTCACTGAAACTGAGGGTCAATCAGCTCCTGTCTGGCTTGCAGCCCCAAACATAGCTGGGCTCTGTCGAGCATTGTGTCCTCATCCATTGTGTCCTCATCCACTTTCTTGGAAGACTGTTCCCATTCCCCCAGTCGCTCAGCATCCATCACGTTCATTGACCGCGTGAATAGCTTAGAGCCCAGCCTGTCAGGTTGGTGTGATTTAGTCTGTCTAGACTAGGGCACCCGCAGAATACATCTTCAGCAAGCCGAACACTTACTGCACTGCAGCCCTGGTCTCAGCACATGCACTAACTTGGTGACAGTGCTGCATTGGCTGAGATACCAACATATTCCATCAAAAGGTCAGACTCTGCTGCACTCCAAGCTGCTTCCCATCTCAGGCCCATATCAATCTTTCTTTGAATGTAGTCAAGTCCATCATCCAAGTATGATGTAGTGGTGATCTCCTCCTCTCATAGTGCACTTGAAGGTTTCACAAGTGATGAATTGTTTTTGACCAGCATTCATCTCTTATTAAGCTGTTGCCACAAACTTCTGTGTCAGTGGTAAGGTGCAAATTACCTTCAACCAGCATTTAAACTCTAAATACGTTATCTCGGCTTGGATTTCAAATGTGTGGAGAAATTATTGCAAATGAAATGTAGCTGGAGTCTACAAATGCGTATTTCATGTACTTGGCTCTTCAATGTCTTAGTGTCCAGCGGGTGCGAATCCCACACTTTCACCCATCAAAGTGACACTGACTCTGCCCAGCCAGAGCACCAACTCAGCTGTTTTCCAGCTTCATCTCACATCAAGAGAATGCAGCTCATGGTGGATACTGTCAGTACTGGGCTTTGCTCAGGTACCAGGTATCCCTCTGTATCTCTCTTTAACTTGTTGTCCCCTGATAACCCATTCCCATCCACCCTGCCCAGGTGGAGATCCATCACATTGTTCCTTGCCTCCAACTGTCCTCCCTGTCCCCTGAGCCCTCAAATTACATCTCAATGATGCTCACCAGCTCTTCCACGCTCCCCCTCTGAAGGGTACAGTAGCTGTCTCCAACAATAACAAACCACCCCATAGGACAGTCCTCCTTTGCTGTTCTTATGACCCACCTCTTTCATCAGGCTTTTTCTCATCTGTCTAAATACCTTTTTACGTGTTTCAGCTGTTTGATAACTCTGCAACAAAATGTCTCAGGTTATTTCACAACAATAAAAGTGGTAGATAAATGTAATTTTTTGTTGCTCCAATGTAGTGCTGTTGAAGCTTGTGCAAGATGTATACACTGAAACCTAGCACAGCTAACACAACGTAAGCGGCTGTAGAAGATTTAAAGATTGGTGAAGGTAGACCCATATCAACATCGCAAATTTGTCACCTCAACCGAGTGAAACAGAAACAGCTTGTTTCCAACAAACCTAAACATTTTTAATATTTTTTGGAAGCTCTTCTCACATCAAGAAGGTGAAGTTGGAACAAAAACGAAGAAAACAAACACACTCATGTACATAATTTACTTTGAAACTCATATGTTTATGATAATGCTATTGTCAATTTTGTCAACACACTTCCACCCGACTTTCACTCCGTCCACGTGCATGTTGAAATCTAACTCATTGGAAAGGACAGTTATAAGGAGTTCTTTTTGGCCATAGATTATTTGATATTATAAATAGAAATATTCACACTGTGAGGATTCTCTACCATCTGCCTCCTATCGAAACCACAGCATCTGTAGCTTTTGGCACCATTTTCCTCTGCTGCTCCCAGAAGTGGAACTGGAGGAGGAAATGATACATATTTTCTTAAATTATTGGCCCATTGGTTCTTAATTTGAATATACTTTAACAGAAGTAAATCTACTTAGGTGACATTCTCACCGGAATTATATATTGAGAGGCATTCAAATGTGTTTTCAATTCACGGTACTCCTGTTAAACTTCAAATCCTTTGATAATATCTTTTCAGTTCCGGGGCTAATTTTCATTAAAAGACAAATGAGACATTCCTGAATTAATGACATATACTGTTGGAAGAGAATAAATGCCACAGTGAAGTCATCTACAGCCCAAGGAATGCAAGAGTTCAAGAAGGCAGTAAATTTACAGACCCGGAGTCCTCAGTTAGCAAGGTACTGAAGACAAGATCATTTTTTTAAGGATAATATGACTGAACATCTGATACAACAGAAGACACAGAATCATGAACGAGTGAAGAGCAGAGCAATTGGTTTTAACACACAAATGATTAAGTGACCTCATCTGATAGGCTATTAATCCAGATACTAGGAGAAAGTGAGGACAGCAGATGCTGGAGAGTCAGAGTTGAAAAGTGTGGTGCTGGAAAAGCACAGCAGGTCAGGCAGCGTCCAAGGAGCAAGAGAGTCGACGTTTCGAGCATCAGCTCTTCATCGGGAAATATTAATCCAGAGAGGCTGGGGATCTGGGTTCGAAAACTGCCATGGTTGATTTTGAATTCAGTAAGTGTCTGGAATTAGGAGTCTCACCATGGCCATTAAATGGCTGTTGAATTTTTGGGGTAAACCCATCTGTTCACTAATGTCATTTGGGGAAGGAAATTTGCCTTCCTTACCTGATCAGGCCTGCAGTTGACTCCAGACCCTCAGCAATGTGGTTGACACTTAATTGCCGTCTGGGTACTCAAGAATGGATAATAAATGTCAGCCTGATCAGTGATGCCCACATCCTGTGAATGAAAGAGAAAGAGAGAGAAAGAAAAAGAGAAAGAAAGAAAGAAAGAGTGAGTGAACTGCAGGATTCTGACCCAATGAGTGAAGAAATGGTGACATATTTCCAAGTCAGGATGGTGAGTGGTTTGCAAGGGAACTTGCAGGTGGTGGTGTTCCCCTGTATCTACTGCCTTTGTCCTTCTATGTAGTAGAAATTGTGAGTTTGCAAAATGTTACCTGAGGCGTGGGTGATTTGTTGCAGTGTATCTTGTAGATGGTACATACTGTTGCCATACTCAAAGGATGATAGACCTTTGGGACAGTTAGCACTGAAGTTTTGGAAAGTCTAGATCCTTGGAGATTTGAACCTCAACAGACCTTTATTGATTATGAAATTTACAAGTTGATAGCAAGTGAAAAATTGCTATTTGGAGGACTGGTTAGTTAATTCAACCATTTAATCACATATTATATTGCCTTTTATATGAAGAATTACCTCAATTTGCATAACTCCTTTCATGATATCCAAAGAACATCACAGTGAAAGTCAGTGACATCTTGAATTTATAATCATTTAACTTAGATGCAATGGGTGATAACTTTAAGAAAAGGCTGACTCGTTCTGCCAAACCAGGCATTTATAGCCATTCAGGTTTCATGACTAATATTTAGAGAACCATTCAAATTGTGAAGACAGATTTATTTATTCATTGACAGGATGAGGGCATGCTGCCTAGGCCAGTATTTAATGCCCATTCCTAATTACTCAAAGGACAGTTAAGAGTTAACTATATTGCTATGAGTTTGAAGTCGCATATAGGACAGACCATGTAAGAATAGCGGTTTCCTTCCCTAAAAGGAATTTGTGAACCAGATGGGTTTTCTAACAACCAACAATGGATTCATGGTCATTATTAGACTCTTTATTCCAGGTATTTTATTGAATTCAAATTCCACCATCTGCCATGGCAGGATTCAAACCCAGGTCCCCAGAACATTATCGGGGTCTCTGGAATATTTCCTGATGACGAGCTAACGCTCGAAATGTTGACTCTTGTTCCTCGGATGCTGCCTGACTGGCTGTGCTTTTCCAGCACCACACGTTTCGACTCTCTGGATTAACAGTCCACTGATAATGCCACTAGGCTATTGCCTTCCCCATAATGCAGTCGGTTCTGCGATAACACTGTAGTTCCATTCATGTGCAATCCATTGTTATTAGAAAACTGTGTAATAATAGCACCATTTAAACTAATGGGGCCAGAATCACGTTATATACAATGCACGCTTTAAAACTTCATACTTTAGAAAGTGTCTCCAGTTCGTCAATTGTGTTGTAGTGAATTCGAGTTAACAAAAAGTGCATTATAGCGGAACGACCTGTAGTACATGTGATGTAGCAAATGGAAATAGGGATGTAGAAATATTCTCTGTAATCTGATGTTAATGGATTACAAGTCAATGGAAAGATTTAAATCAAGACACATATAATTTCCATTTTGGAGAGAAGTTATTGACTCCCTCAATGTCACCACTCCCATTCCAAATCCAGCACACACTATTTATACATGTGTCCTTAGGCAATTAATAGTCATCAGTATTTCTTCTTAATCTTAAGTAAAAAATTTTTTTTAAAACTTAGAAATGTAATCAATCTGCCATGAATGTGGATTGTCAGAATACTTGCTGCTGTTTTACTGCAAGCAGACCCTGAAAGTGACCATTTTATGAATATCATACCTGCAGTGTTTTTTTTTATTATTTGCAGTCTCATTGCTCATGCTCATCAATTTACTTTCACCAATTTGCAAATAATCTGATAATTAGAACCTAATGGATTATTTGGCCTAACTCCTTACAAAAGCCTTTTTTTTGTGTTGTAAGTTCAAAGGCTCCTTCTTTATCTTTGAAAGGATTTTGATTAAAGGGTGTACTCCACAGTTAAATGCACTATTTAATTTTATTACCATACAGCAAGTGAACTCGTTATTTTGTTAAACTGGATAACAAAGACTTGCAGCAGCAATTTATTAGCATTTTGATGCACAAGGAACAAGTTTACAGAGAGAAAAACAATTGCCCAACTTAATACTGCAGAGCTAAATCAATTTAATTGCATGAAGTTACAGCAAAGAAAGGATATTATGGGTGTGATAACAGAAGAAAATATCTACCACCTCCTCTGAGTGCCCTTCAGTTTCATTCATCTTAGAGTCACGTAAGCCATACCATCTGTGCGATTTATTTTTATATTGATTGATTTTTGTCATTGTGAAGTAGATGAGACCACTCCTGCTGAACATTACTTTTGGACCCACTTTCAGTGCCTAGCAGACAAATATGCAAGTAAAACAAAGAGCTGAAGTCCTTTAGATAATCTTAAAGGTTCTTTTGCAATATTCTGAGATTCCAACTTTTGTTTGAAGAACAAAATATCAAGGCCTACTGTCCTATCGCAAAATGTGGAGATCAATAGATTTTTGCTTATTGTTGCTTGACTGTCCAAGCAACCAACAGTGAATCAGAGGCTAGGGTTCTTGCCTCTGAGTAAGAAAGCTCTCTACTTATTTTTCCATTGCAGAACTCAGTTCTGAGGAAGGATCACCAGGCCTGAAATGTTAACTCTGATTTCTCTTCACAGATGCTGCCAGACTTGCTGAGCTTTTCCAACTTCTTCTGTTTTTGTTTCTGATTCACAGTATCCGCAGTTCTTTCATTTTTTAAGTATGAGCCTGACGTGGGTATCCTTGTTTACCAGATGGTGGGCGGCACGGTGGCACAGTGGTTAGCACTGCTGCCTCACAGCGCCAGAGACCCGGGTTCAATACCCGCCTCAGGCAACTGACTGTGTGGAGTTTGCACGTTCTCCCCGTGTCTGTCTGGGTTTCCTCCGGGAGCTGTGGTTTCCTCCCAGAGTCCAAAGATGTGCAGGTCAGGTGAATTGGCCATGCTAAATTGCCCGTAGTGTTAGGTAAGGGGTAAATGTAGGGGTATGGATGGGTTGCGCTTCGGCGGGGCGGTATGGACTTGTTGGGCCGAAGGGCCTGTTTCCACACTGTAAGTAATCTAATCTAATCTAATCCCAGGAATGAGTGTAGTGCCAGGGAGATAGTGTCTGCCGTGGACCTGTTTCACTGGAAGGTGAACTGTAAAGGATCAAGGCATTTTGGGAGGCTGGAGTTGATGCAGGCCATGACTAACCTCTCGAAACACTGTATAATTATGGAATTGAGAGCCACTGGACAGTAGTCATTGAGGCACACTGCATGATTTTTCTTTAGTGCTGGATGATGGTGATTTTCTTGAAGCAGGTGGGGACTTCAGATCGTAGTAAGGAGAGGTTAAAGATGTCTGTGAATATTCGAACCTGCTGGTCTGCACAGGATCTGAGTGCACTCCATCCTGACCAGTCCTTCCAATATATATTGTATCCTTCAGTATGCAGGCCCCAATCCATGTTGTCTTGCAAACACGTCTCTAATGGCTGCCAGAATGTTCTCTTTCATTTTGGTTTATGCTCTCGGTTCATTTGTTTCAAATACAATTGACATCCTTATATTCTTATGTAACCTTGAGCCTTATCTGTTGATTTATTTATAAATTTGTGCTCTCCATCACTTCCTGTCTCAATTTGTTTATCATTTCTCATATTAGTAGCTTTCTCTTTTACCTTAAGTTTACGCTTTGATTTGCTACATCTTTCACAAATTTTGACCCTTGCTTCATTATTTAGTTTAAAGTTTCATTATATTCCTCATTACACAGCTCCCAAGAACAGCTGCCTGAGTGCAGTTCAGCCGAAGCCTGTCCCAATGTTATAGATCCCAGTTTCCCCAGTACGGATGCCAGTGTCCCATGGGCCAGAACTTATTTCTCCTCCACCGGTGTTTGCACCATGCATTCATCACTTTAATCTGATTTGCCTTATGCCAATTTGTACATGGCTCAGGTAACAATCTACAGAATCTGACCTTTGAGGTTCTGCTCCTTGATTTGATGCCCAGTTCCTTATGGTGACCAGGCAGAATCTTCATCTTTGTCTGCCTTTCTCATTAACTCCCCACGTGGATGACAACAAGTGGATCCTCCCCCTCCCATTACAAGTTCCTCTCCAACCCTGAGCAATGCCCTGAATCCTGCCACCAGACCATCTGGACTCATTGTCTGTGCTGCAGAGAATGAGGTCAATCCTTCTGACTATATTTTTTATTGCTCATCCCCCTTGAATGGCTTGCTGTTCTACAGTTACGTTCAGTTAGCTCATCCATCCTTGAAACCCCAGTTTCATTTAAATAAACTGAAAAATAATCTAAAATTGGATAATTGCTACAACTGAGGCTCTTGCCTCTGGGTCACTTTACCTCCCTCACTCACACTCATACTCTTCTGCCCCTGAACGCTGACCAATTCAGAAAGCCCTACTCTAAGAGGGGTGATGGCCTCCTGACCCCAAAAATCCCGATATATTTCCCCTCCCTGGTGCATTGCACTCTCTGTGGTTCAGCTCAATTTCTGGATGGGACATGCGACCTTCTGGACTCCATAACGAGTTCAACAACGTTAAGGTTTGAGTTGTCTTATGTCCTTACCCCAACTCCCACTTACCAGGCCTTGTTATCATAGTCTGCTATGACACACATTGTTATCCACTAACAGTCCCCATTAATAACCATTCATTTTCTTCAGCTGATCATTATCCACTCCGATATGTGTCCAACTGTTCTCTCTCTTTGGGCTCTATCCCCACCTATCTTTTACTTCTTACCCCCTCCCCCCAGTCTATCTTCTGCATATAAACCAACATTTTCATAGCTACCATCAGTTCTGAGGAAGGGACACTTAACCTGAAAGGTTAACTGCGATTTCTCTCCATAGGTGCTGCCAGACTTGCTGAGCTTTTCCAGCAAATGTCTGCGCTCTAGCATCCAGGAGCTGTCACATGCTGCAGCTGTGATACCCCACCTATCCAGCCAATGTGATCTACTTAATGACGTAATTATTTTATACAATTGTCTATTACTTATGTTTTATGTTATATTAACTTTATCTCCAGCCACTGCACTATTTTGAACATTAGTAAATGAATACTGTGAACATTTGTCACTTCTCAAATATTCACCAAATAACTAGCTACTTCTAGAGCATCTCTTTGCCTCTTTTCTCTAACCCTTAATCATCAACTCCTTGCACTCTATTGTAAAAGTCACACTCAGTGGCTGGCAGTATTTATGTTCCTAACACAAAAGTCCTATCTGACCCAGTTACAGGTGAACTGCTTCAGTAGTTAACTAAACTTGACTGCTCTTGGAGTGGAAAGCATGATTAAAGCTGTGATCTTGGGAATTTAATTGTAGATTTCAGTTAAATGCTAACTACAAACAAAATTAAACATGTGCGAAAGGATTAAGTTTTCTTTCCTGCCATCTGCTAGCATTCATCTCTAGCTTGAATTGAGTTGGTTGACTGTATTAATGTGCTTCTAACACAAAGCCTGTCTGACCCAGTCACAGAGGAAACAGTTTCAATGGCTTTTTAATTAACTCGAAAGGCGGAGGCAGAGGGGAGAACTGGGAGAGGTCTACAAAATTATGAGAGGCATAGACAGTGTGGATAGTCAGAGGATTTTTCCCAGGAGGGAAAGGTCAACTACAAGAGGTTCAAGACGAGAGGGGGAAACATTTAGGAGAGAAATGTGGGGAAAAGTTTTCACCAGAGGGTGGTGGGTGCCCGGAACGCACTGCCAGTGGAGATGGCGTAAACAGGCACGTTAGCAATTTTTAAGGCATATTTGATAGACACATGAACAGAGGGGCAGGAACTGTGCATGGGCAATAAGTAGCAAGTCTAAATAAGGACTAGGAATCGGCACAGGCTTAGTGAGCCAAAGGGCCTGCTCCTGTGCTCTATCATATTGTATAACTAAGCAGAGATCAAAATGGCTCCTTCAGCATGTGACTGCCACAAGTTCAAATCCTTCTTTTCCAAACAAAGGCTGGTGTGTTGATGTCATATCCTGTTTGGTGTTTACCACCTTGAGAGTTGGGGACTCCAGCATGTTGGGCTGAATGGCCTCCTTCTGCACCATAATGCTCCTGTGATTGCTATTTATGGGCAAATAAGGAGCCACATTAATATAATGAAAAGTTGATAGAGTTCATTCATATTGGTCTTGTACAAGATGGGGCGTCACAGTGGCTCAGTGGTTAGCACGACTGCCTCACAGTGCCAGGGACCCGGGTTTGATTCGAGCAACTGTCTGTGTGAAGCTTGTACATTTTCCCCTTGGGTTTCCTCCAGATGCTCTAGTTTTCTCCCACGGTCTAAGGATGTGCAGGTTAGGTGAATTGGCCATGCCGAATTGCCAATGGTGTACAGGGTTGTGTAGGTTAGGTGCATTTCTCATGGGAAATGTAGACTAATAGGGTAGGGGAATGAATCAAGGTGGGATACTCTTCAGAGGGTCAATGTGGTCTTGTTGGGCCAAATGGCCTGTTTCCACACTGTAGGGATTCTATGACAAGTTGTGTTTCAATGTTCTTTATTGTCCAAGGTGAAAACAGAGAGACATACCAAAAGAGCCTATAGTTCTTTTGTGTTGATTCACCCTTGAATAAAGGAGTGTGAAAATGCCCTGGTCGATTGTGTATATCCATATTTAATAAAGTACTCACTTGAAACTGAGAGCTGTTTGAAGCTCAAAGTGTCAAATGTCCCCTGATTTGTAGCAGCTACTTTAATAGCCTGCTCACATCTGATGTTGATAATATTGACTGAAAGTTTATAATATGCTGGGACATGACACTGCTGTTGGCAAAGAAGGGAAAAATCAATTTGAATGTTAAATTGCTCCCGTCAGGTAGGAGATTTTTTAATAATGTGTAGAACTCTTGCAGATGGTGGGAGTACTTTGTATTCTCTTACAAAACAATTGAATTCAATGTTTCTCCCATATGAGTGATTCCCCTATTCAAGCTTTTTTAATAACAAAGTTTACATCAATCTTGTTATCCGTGTGGCCAACATCTCATGCTATCAACATGGTATTTCAATTCACAGGGAGTCTATTTTTATCTCAGGAGTAAATTGTTGGAAAATCGCAGTAGTTACTTGCATGACTGTTCAGACTGGGCTCATTGTAAATGAACCTTCCCATTAGGAAACAACAATGGTACTTCTTCTACGTTTGCATTTTCTTAACTGTAGCCATATTGCCCATGTATCTATTACTTGTCTATTATCAGTTGCCCATCTAACCAATTATCATCCCTGGAGAGAAATCAGAGTTAATGCTTCTGGTCCAGTGACCCTTCCTCAGAACTGATGGTAACTAGGAAAAAGTTTTTTTTTATATATGCGGAACACAGGGTGAGGAGCACAGTCCTTATGGAGGGGAGGGAGGTCGCAGAAATGGTGGTGAATGGCCCTGTTATCAAATGATCTGCTATTATACACAACCTATTGTTAGTCACTAATAGCCTCCATTAACAGCTATTCACCCTCCTAACAGATCATTATCCACTTCTTGATCTGTCCAGTTGTTCTTTTCTGTCTTTGGACTCTCATCGCACCTATCATTTACTCCTTACCCTTCCCCCTACCCTATGTTCTGTATATAAAAAAACTTGTTTGTAGCTACCATCAGTTCTGAGGAAGAGTCAGTGGACCCAAAACATTAACTCTGATTTCTCTGCACAGATGACGTCAGACCTGTTGAGCTTTTCCAGCAATTTCAGTTTTATTTCTGATTCCCAGCATGCACAGTTCTCACTTTATCATATTACTCAACTGCATTTTCCAAATTTTTAGAAACCTGAGTACTCTGTAACTACTATTGCAGTGTTGCTGCCTTTCTGATCTGTCACAGTCTTCCTTCTCTCCTTTGTAAATGAATCTCATGTTTTCGGTGGAATTTTCCCAGCTCCTGAACAATGTGGGCAATGATGAGTCAGTTGGTAAAATTTAATGAGAATGGAGAAATGTGATTCTCGAGAGTGATTTTGCACCCAAGGTTTGATTGGCAAGGCATGGGTCTCACTGATGAATAGTAGCAAATTCACCTCGCATTATTACCTATTCTCGCCTCATTGACAAACCGTTTGTTATTCTCCCAAATGGTGGAAAGAAATCAGATGCTGACAATTCCTAAATACAAAGTACCTGGTGCCCCAGCTTGCTCCTCGAGGCCTCAGTCATGGACAGCTGTCCCCAGCATCTCAGGGTACACTCCAAGGGCAGCAACCCCATACAGACAAAGGTTAGCATCAGACACCTTACCAATCTCATCACAGCATCATAGCACATCTCCAATTCACTGAGAATAAATTTCTCCAGTTCAATATTGCCTTTGGAGCACACTGGTACATGTAATCATAATGGTGCTGCTATCTCACTGGCACACAAGGTCAAGTAGCCACCGTATGGATTGGAACAGGATGCATCTAGGATCCTCGCTTGCTCTCTTAGTGTTCATTCACTTTACGCCTACTTGATGCTCAAAGCATCTCTGCCTTGCTCTGTCCTGCCCTGCCCTGTTCTGCCCCACCTTTCCTTTTTATAAATTGGAGTCTCATTCAGAACTTGTCGCCTCAGCGTATTTCTGTCTTACCTTGCCTTTTATCACAGTGAGAAAGCCAGGCAGCTTGCCTTGATTGTCAGCAGTGATCAATCAGTCAACAGGGTGGACAGGTTGCTGTGAAGGTACCATGCTGCATGTGCCAGCAGCACTCTGCATGTACATGACCTAAATGGTCAGATCTCAAAGTCAAAAGGGAGTAGACATCAGGCAAGTCAAGGGGAATTATTGTCGGTCAGGGGTCCCAGTGTAGCAAGGCTTGGGCATCATCCAATACCCACCCAGGGGCTTGGCCATGGTCTGTCGGGTACTTGTGAGAATTTGGGAGGTGGGGTAGGGATTTAATCCAGGCAATGGATCACTGTCAATCCTGCACATCCAGTGCAAATAATCTGGGATTTGATGGTAAATCAGTCAGGAGCTGCATAGAGATCAGTTGGAGTATCTGGTCCCTCATTAGTCCTTCCATAGAACATAGAACATAGAAGAATACAGCGCAGTACAGGCCCTTGGGCCCTCGATGTTGCGCCGATCCAAGCCCACCTAAACTACATTGATGGTAAATCAGTCAGGAGCTGCATAGAGATCAGTTGGGGTATCTGGTCCCTCATTAGTCCTTCCATGTTAGTCAGGGTGTGGGTTATAGTCAGTCCTGAGTGATGCCAAGATGTTATGCTACACTGGGCAGTAGGAACAGAGCAACAATTCCTTAGGCTGAATTCTAACATGGAGTGGCACTGAGGAGGAGTAGCCAGTGTAAGCATCATTCTTGGCTCTGCAGTTACAATGATTTTCAAGCTGAGAGGTGATGATGTAAAGTAGCAATAACATTTATGAATATGAGCTTGTATTTCCAATTAAATGTCATCCTTGTCAACTTTGCCTCCTTAGAGACTTTTCTTTTCTTTTCCCTCCCATTACATGGAGTATGACGAGCTATACAAGGCCAGCAGCGATTGGATTAGTATACAGCTGATCTTTGAAATGCTTCTGGCAATAGAAATCTCAGCAGGTCCCAGCCATGATGAGTACAAGATTGTGCAAGCACGACACCATAAAGGTATGATGCCTACACAATGAGGTGAGCTGCACCAAATGTGTGAGAGAACTCATTGGAGCTCACAGTGAGAAACCCTCTGTGGAACTCCTCCAAGTTAACATTTTGCTGAATTCAGCCACATGAGTCAGTAAAAATTGACAAGACTCTTATTGCTTTTCAGTATTTTCTCCTTGACCCCATCAGAACATGTATCCAATTGGAGGATAGACAGAACTATTACTTTGGCATTGTTAAATGTGATGGAATATTAGATGGATTACAAGACCAGGAATAGTTGATGACAATAAAAGGCATTCAGCCAACCTAAGATCATCTGTCCCAAGTGAGCCTATAGTTCCCTTTTCCCCACCCCAACTCTCCACTTTATAGTGCCTTCTGTACAGAGGGTAGGAAGAAAGTCTCGGCAGAACAAAATGAATTACTTCATTCATTATTTGTGATTCTACTTCTCGTCCGTCACATTGAATTACATTTAACATACAGATTAAGTACAGAAACAAATTATGTGGCCAAACTGGTCCACATTAATGTTTATACTCCAAATGACATTCCTCCCACTCCTCTAACTTTAACACAACAGAAGATCCTTCTATTCCTTTCTCTCTCGTGTTTATTCAGCTTCCTCTAAAAGTGCATTGATGCTATTTGCCTCAACTACTGCATGTGGTAAAGAATTCCATATTCTCTGTGGATGAAGAAGTTTCTCCTGAATCTCTCTTGGATGTTTTAGTGACTACTTATCATTTATAGCTTCTAGCTTAGGTTCACCCAACTGTAGAAATATCTACTTGATTACCCATAGTTTTAGAAACCCCTAGGAGAAACTGAGCTCTGCAGATACTGGAGATCAGAGTCGAGAGTGTGGTGCTGGAAAAGCACAGCATGTCAGGCAGCATCCGAGGATGCGTGACTGGCTGTGTTTTTCCAGCATCACACTCTCGACTCTTAAAAACCCCTGTTAAGTTACTTCCAAAATACGTGAGGGGGAAGTAAAGTTGTAAATAAGCTACAAGGACAAAGAAATGCAGAAAGATTATTAGAATAATAAGAAATGATGGTATTAAATACACCTTATACAATTAACTATTTTGAGCCTTTTGTATACAATTTGACCCTTTATCTCACAAGATAGCATGTTATAAGTTGTGTTGCCCAAATAATAATTGAAACAGAACATACCGGATTTTATGTTCATGTTTTTGACATAATGGTAACATTGTACCTTCTAAATGATGAAATGCCATTGCCTGAATCTCAGTCCGTGCATCATGGTATGGAACTGGGATTGAGTTGAGTGAGTCCATCTAACTCAACTACCATAGAAGATTAACCATCCCATCTACTGATATAAAAATGGAGTATTCACATTGCAGCCTGAAGCTTATCTACATTAGAATAATTTACAGAAATCAAAGCTGTTTGGTAACTGTTACAAAACATAGCAGAATTGGTAAAATGTCTTAAAACAGTGCACAAGGAATTTATTTGTTGTTTCAAATTATTTACTTTTCCAGGTAACAATTAGCAGCCTGGGAATATTTCCTGAAGCATGTTTTTTAAAGTTACTTGAAATAGAATAGTTGTTTAGGCTAAAGCAGATATATCTTCTCTTGACTCTTGGGAAACAGGATGCAGTATTATGGAATGTATTTTAAAGTAAAGGTTCAATATACAAAAGACATGAACCCCTAGTACTCAGGGACAACACACCAAAACCGCTAAACATAGGAAGGCACAACATTTCTCAATTCTTAACTCTACACTTCTCATGAAGACCATGTAGTATGTCAATGTTAAAAAGGAACCTGAGGTACAAATTCTAATAACTTGTGGAGTAATCTGCAAAGGGGGATGACATTTCTAACATTGCCATCCTGTACAGAACCTAGCCCTCCTATTGTGGAATAGCCCCATCCCCATCAGATTCTTGCTGATCTGAAACAATGTGTATCCTGAACCTCACACAGCCTGATGATATTCTCAATTTTCTTCCTCTCCCTAATGAGGAGGTTTCATCAAAATAATTCCTACCTCACATAAGATATTTCTCAACCCCTTGCATCAGAAACGTTTTACCTTTGATTCCCCCACTCCCTTCCCTGGATTGTGGGGGGCCTTTGATTCCCCCACTCCCTTCCCTGGATTGTGAGGGGCCTTTTAGTCCTCAGCTCCGTTCCCTCATCTTTACTTGTATTCTGCCCCAATGTCCCAATCAATATGATACCTTTCTTCCCTCCCAGACACCTAACTCTGCCTTTTCTCTCTTCATCTCCTCCATCTCCACTTTGAGTCACTTTTCTCCTCTTAATGGTTTCTCCTGCTCTGTCTTTTCCCTCCCTTTGATGGTGGCTTGGTGATTAGTACTGCTGCCTCATTGCGCAAGGGTTCAGGGTTCAATTCCACCCTCAGGCAAGTGTCTGTTTGCAAATTCTCCGTGTGTCTGTGTGGGTTTCTTCTGGGTGCTCTGGTTTCCTTGCACAAGCCGTAGGTGTACAGGCTAGGTGGATTAGCCATGGGAAAACGCAGTGTTACAGGAATGGGGTGGGTCTGGATGGGATGCTCTTTGGAGTGTAGGGGGGATTTGATGGACCAAATGGCCTGCCTTCACATCGTAGGGATTCTACGATCCTGATTGTAACCTCTTCATTGATTCTCTCTGCTTCTGCCCATTGTCTAGTTGTTGTATCAGGTGGACTTAAATACTGCCAAGAGGAACAAGGGCAGATGGTCCATGGAAATAACACCACCAAAAGGTTTCCCTCCAAGTTACAGTTATCTTGATTTAGAAATATATCACCACTCCTTTATTGTCACTGGGTCAAAAACCTGAAGCTTTTCAACAATCCGCTGGCTGGACTTCAGTGGTTCTGGAAGGAACCATCTTTTCAAAGATAATTAGAGATGGGCAATAATTCTGCTGATCGCCACATCCCCATGAACGAAGAAAAGCAAAACACATGAAGGCTTGGTCCTGTGAGCAAACCTCTAGGAGATACTCTGGTCAGTATTACATTTTATTGTCACTTTGGAATTCTTCGTTGTTTCCTCTGTTTATATTGGTCAATTTCACTGTCATCAGAAAATCTGACAAGTTTTCATTTGGTCTCAATAACCATGTTATTAATGTACATTTGGATCAATGGGACACCAAGCACCAACCCCTAAGGGAATTTACTCAATAGCTTTGGTAATCTGACATTACATCATTACCAATAATATACAACCTCAACAAAAGGGGAAAAAAATCACGGAAAGTGACAAGTAACAATAGATTACTTAATTAATTAATGTACACTTATCTGCAATGTTAGAGAATTTCACAAACTGAAACCACATACATTTCAATTTGTTCTTTTTAGTTGTAGCTGTGCTTTGAAGTATATAGAATTTCTTTTTTTACGCGTTGTGTGCTGTCATATGCTTTGAACCCTGAATCCCTGCCAAGTGAGTACCTTTGACAAGATGATACACTTCACCTCAATGGGCTGTGGGCTCTGATTACAAGTGCAGTCCTGTTCAGTATCATGTTTTAATGATTCAATGGTGAATCAGACATTCCTCAGGCAGGAGTACAGTGCAGCATTTCTGTTCACTCGCGTCAGCAGCTCCTTCACAAGATGTCACATGTTCAACTCTGTCATGATGTGAACGTCTGGCGATCTAACAATGCTGACAGCTTTTGACTTTCCCTTCAGTCAGGTCTTCAGTGTGAGGTAGGTTGCAGACATGTTGGCGGCAATTTCAACCACAAAAGAATGAGTAGATTTGGTTCCAGCGGTGGGGAGGGAGGGCTTGAAATATTAAAAACCAGAACTGCAGCAAAACAGAGTTGAGAAGAAACTACCTCTCCCAAAAGGCTGTGAATCTCTGGAATTCACTATCCCAAAGTGCGGTGGATGCTGGGACAGTGAGTAAATTTAAGCAGGAGTTAGACAGATTTTTAATTTGTAATGGGTTGAAGGGATATGGGGAGAAGGCAGGAAAATGGGAGTGAGGAGCATATCAGCCATGATCGAATGGTGGAGCAGACTCTGCTTCCATATCTTATGAGCTTATGAACTTATTAACCCATGTTCAACCCATCTACTTCCAGCCTTGAGAGTTGAAAATGGGTACAGGCTTCTACTCTGCTTTAAATATAATAATGTAGTGAGTCACCGCCATTATTAAATATCATAACTTGGTGTGTCACAGCCGGTCAAACACTTACTGTTGACAACTAGCCTCCTTGAGCCTTAGGATATCCAACAGTTACACCCAATCGAGAGCTGAAGGTTTCAGGAGTTAAGTTGCTTTCACATTTGCGTATTGGATCCAGAGTGGCTGTTTCTGCAATCCTGACTACCAACCCTTCCCTCAAGCACTCTGCTTCCCCTCATCTGTCCCAAAGCTTCTTGTTCCTACCCCAGTCTGTGATGTGACCGTTCAGGTTCTGATTCCTCCTCCACCCCAACACACTGAGTCCTCCAGCATCCATCTCCTTGAGACCCTAGGGTTGCCATTCACATCCTGTTCAAGATTCAAGGCCTAGAACCCTTCTCTTGCCCCCTGGAGAACCATCTTTCAGGAGTGACTCCCACCCAAGTCCATCCTCTGGTTTAATATCCCCTCCCCTCAAGATAGACTTCCGCCTCCTGCATTAATGTCTCCGTGCGACCAACCGAGCCATGCTCCCCAAATTGACCGAGCCCACACACCATCTTCCCCCTTCCCTGCAGGTCCAGGAGCTCCTCCAGACAACTCCACACTTCATTCCCCACACCCTGCCAACCCCTCTGCCCATTCCTCACAAATCAGATTAGACTCCCTACAGTGAGGAAACAGGCCCTTCGGCCCAACTAGTTCACACTGACCCTCCAAAGAGTAACCCACCCAGACCCATTTCCCCTAACTAATGCACCTAACTCTACGGGCAATTCAGCATGACCAATTCACCTAACCTGCACACCTTTGGACTGTGGGAGGAAACCGGAGCACCTGGAGGAAATCTACGCAGTCACGGGGAGAATGTGCAAACTCCACACAGGCAATCGCCCGAGGTCGGAATCGAACCCATGTTCCTGGCGCTGTGAGTGTTAACCACTGAGCCACCGTACCGCCAAATCAGGTATGTGAAAATCCAGCTCACTGTGAATGTTACCCATACCTTTCAATGTACTGTTTTAATTTTAATTTCGCAACCTTCAGTATCAGAGACAATGGACACGACTCACATTCCCATTGTATTCAGCCACTTTGACAGATTGACACCGTCACAATTGCAGGGCTGAATTTCACCCTTTCATCACACTGAAATATGGAATTATCTTTTTTGTTCCCTTATTTAACAATTCATCACAGATACTAAGTACATGGTCCTTTTTGTTAGCTTGGCTCAGGTGTATTCTAGCCTGTGTGTTGGCAAGGTCATAGGCCTATGCCCTGCTTCAGGACTTGAGCAGACACTCAAGACTGACATTTTAACACTGTACCTCTCGCGAGCTGCATTTTTGAAGATGACAGTCTTATACCAAATTAGGGGAAATTAAGACAGAAACATTCAATATTTTTAAAAATCACACAACAGGTTACAGTCCAACAGTTTTAATTGGAAGCACTACCTTTCGGAGTGCCGCTCCTTCATCGGATGGAGCAGCGCTCCAAAAGCTAGTGCTTCCAATTAAATCTGTTGGACTATAACCTGGTTGTGTGTGATTTTTAACTTTGTACACCTCAGTCCAACACCGGCATCTTCAAATTATTCGATATTCTAGTCTCAAACATTCTAAATTACTACATGCTTTTTATTGTTGCCCATAATATTCCAAATCATCCAAATAACATACATTAAAAAGAAGTCCTAAATTTTACTCAAATTGTGATGGAGTACATTGGAATGGAAACTGTCGGTAACATTAGTTGAGATTGCAGGAACGAAGATCCTTTAAGTCCAAACATTGTTGGATGTATATTCAAGAGTGATATTGCAACTCAGAATAACATTGAGAGCAATTTAGTTTACATTGCCTGACACTCCTTAGATTGTCATCCTCAAAGGATGTTACCTCCATGACCTTTCTCTGAAGGACATAATCTATCTATCATGGCCATGAGGTTGGTTTAGCTCAGTTGGCTGAATGCTGGTTTGTGATGCTAAGTGTAGGCTCAATCCCTGCACCAGCTGAGGTTACCATGAAGGATTCTGTTTCTCAACCTCTCCCCTTGCCTGAGACTAAGGTTAAGCCATCACCAGTCGAGTTCCTCTCTGTCACTAATGAGAGAGCTGCACTATGGTCTAGGGAGACAATGGTAACTTTACATCGACCATGGTCATAAATTTGCACATCATTAGTAAAAGAAGGAGGAAAGAAGGGTGAAGAAGACCCCTCAGTAGAAGTGTTTCTTTCTTAGTGACAAGACACATACTGGAAAAGTGTGTTTCACTGTAGAGGGGAAAATTGGGGAATTATTTTAGTTACTGCATGGTAACCTCCATTAAGGTCAGCAGACTGTCTGGCTCTAGTCACACTGGAGACAGTAAGATAATGGTAATATTACTGGAATAGTAATCTAGATGCCAAGACAAGTAATTTGGAAACAACAGTTTAAATTCCACCATAGTACCTTTGGGAAAACTTAAACCCTAATAATGGATAAATCTTGAAAAACTTGCTCGTCTCGTTGAGAATAATAAGAAAACTACAGTTTGGCATAAAATCTCATTAGGGACCCTTTAGGGGAATGAAGCCTGTCATGCTGACCTGGTCTACCCTACGCATGACTCCAGATCCACAGCAATGTTGCTGACTTTTAACTGCCCTCTAACGTAGTCCTGTAAGTCATTGGGAATAAATGCCAGCCAGTCCTTGTGAATGATGCTCACATCCCAAGAATTAAAAATGAAATAAGGGAACATTCTGACACTGGATTATGTTAGGGCATGTCTGCGGGGATCTCTGCAACATCTGTGAGACTGATGGAAGGTGGTGCATCCAGCAGATGGTTCCTGTGGCAAAACATTTTCCCAAAGGCCAGGTGTAAAAGACAGAGATTGAGCTGTTTTGCAAGCTTCTGCAACCAGGGTGTTTCTCAATATCCTGAAGCAAAATGCTTTTCACAGCCAAAACATTGAGGTGGTTTCTGACAACATCAAAAGGACAACACATCAACATGGGATTTTCTGGAAGATATCACAATGCCTTCAGCATTGCAAATTGAGTCCTCCCTGAACTCTTCAGGGAAGAAAACTGTGTCCATGGATGTCTTATGTGTAACAATTGAGACATGGACTGCTCCCAAGGTGAGCCACACATTGCAGTATTGCCTGGAGAACAAGCCATCTTGCCTGTGCCATCTTGCCTTGGAAGATCTGGAAGCCTGGAGTACATTCCAGCCGCTGTGCCCTATATTGTTCACACCTGCTGCACTGGTTTTGTTATCAATTCAGGTGGGCTTAACATCTTCAGAGTAAGGTGTGCATTGAGTAAAACATCAGATCAACTAGCATTCTGAGGAGCCTTCTGTAATTATTACAAGGTTCATTAGAACATAACTTATCAGTGAGGTCTCGTCTATTTAATGCAAACTACCGGTACTTATCCCCTTTAGCTCTTCTTCCATCTTCAAATAAAGGATTAATCCTTTAATCAAGCATCCATCATTGAACATTCCACCACATCAAACCTCTTTGTCTCTACATGACTGTGCTGAAAATAATTAAATGATTGAATAAGTCAGCAGAGAAAAATACACATCCTTTTCTATATGACTTAGATTTCCATAAATAACTGAGCATGGCCAAACAGCGCATTCTCTTTTAGCGTAAGTGAACATAAGCCAATCTAATCTTTCTTGACACTGTATTCTCTGGCTGTCTAGACATGCTTTTCCTTCTTTTTTACTGCTTCCCCTGTGTGCATGTTAAAGGACATGATCATGAGAATTTGTTGCCATGCTACAAAAAGGGGACACCTGCTCCAGCTCAGACTGCCATTAAATTCCATACTGTGCCTATGACCAGTCAATGACACTTACCTGCCCCTTGATCATTATGGAATCAGCTGCAGATCACAAGGGAGTTTCTGGGAGTGTGACTGTAACAGAGGTTCATAAGACATGATATCAGCTCCAGAGTAGACTCAACTCTCTGGTTCACTCTTTAGTACTTTTACCTCCCATTGAATCATAGTATCACACAGGACAGAGGGGGTCCTTTGGCCCATCAAATCTGAATGTCAAGCTTTAGGTTCAAGTCTCTCTCCAGGATTTGGGCAAGAATGATGCTTTCATCAGCAGTACCGAGGGAGCACTGCTGAAGGTGATGTGAGAAAAATCTTTTTCACACAGCAAGTAGTTAGGTCCGGAATGCACTATTTGGAAATGTGGGGGCATTCAAGGGGGAATTGGATGTTTATTTGGATGGAAGTGATGTACAGGGATATGAAGAGAGGGTGGTAGATTGAGACCAGGTAAACAAACTGGTGCAGGCATGATGGATGAACGGTCTCCCTCTGTCCCATCACAATTCTGTGATTCTGTCTCACCCAAGATGTTAAACTGCCTGCCTGGTTGTCTAAAAGACCCAAAAACATTATTTCACTGAAGAGTAGGGCAGTTATCCTGGTGTCTTAGGAAACCTTTAACCTAACATCACAAAAAAAAATAGATATCTGGTCATTATAATGTTGCTGTTTGCGACTTTATTAAGCACATACTGGCTACAGTGCCAATATTTCATAAAGTATTTAATTGGCTGTAAAAACCTCAACAATGCTTGGGAGAAAAACAATATGAATGCAAGTTTCTTATTGATGTTTTTTCACTTTTGCTCATTTTAGAACATTAACCAAAGGAGCAGAAGTATCTTGTCACAACTACCGTAACTCATATCTAGTTCTTCAATGATCAGCTCATCAAATTATGTGACACTGATAGAGATTTGGGAGGGGTGATCTCAGTTGACGATGAACTGGTGGCAGATATCATGTTAACGGAGTTGCCTGTTTGTTTATATGTCATTAATCACATACAGACTGGTTTCTAAACTAATTGTCAGATCTGTTAGTGGAAGCTAGAGAATTTCTGGCTTTGTGCATTCTCCAGATGTTGAGAAATTCCAGAAGATCTCTATTTACTGCAATGTTTTTCAATGACTTAATTGAAGCAGTGAATGCTGATGTTGTAATCAAGGAACTGGTAGAAGGACAATTGAGCCTCACAATGCAAAACAATGTTTTTTTGTAAAATGGATGTAAAGTAATGTTTATACATATTGAATTTGAAGAAAAATGCTATATTAGAGTATAAGGATATTTTAAACACTTAGACCTGCTATTTCAATCCATTGCTCCAATATAAATGCTGAGTGTAAATTGCCATGTGCAGAAGACCTGGACAATATCCAGGCTTGGTTTGATAAGTAACAAGAAACATTCACATATCACAAATGCCAGACAAAGACCATCTCCAGTGAGTCAGAATCTGACTGTTGTCCCTTCATGCTCAATAGTATAATTACCATTGAATTTCCCATTATCAATATCCTGGGAATCATCATTTATCAGAAACTGACTGGATCAGCCTTGCAAACAGCATGGCTCCAGGAGCACAGCAAAAGTCAGGAATTTGGCAGTGAGTGACTCTCCTTCTGTCAGTCCATCATCTACAAGGTACAAGTCAGGACAACGTGATAGAACACTCCCCACTCGCCCGGTTAGTGCAGTTTCAACAAAACTCAAGAAGCTTGATACCATCGAGGACAAAGCATCCTACTTGACTGGTACTCATGCAATATTCACTCTTCTCGTCACTGGTGCACCGTGGCAGCAGTTTGTGCTATCTCCAAGATGCAATGCAGTAATCCACCAAGAGTCCTTTAACAGTACCTTCCAAATCCAGGATCACCATCACCTGGAAGGACAGATGATTGGAAACACCACCACCTAGAAGTTCCCTCCTCAAACCACATGTCATCCTGACTTGGAGTTATACTGTTGTTCTTCTATTATCACTTGATCAAAATCAAAGAGCTCCCTCCCTAATAGTATTGTGGGTGCTCCAAGGACTGCAGCAGTTCAAGAAGACACCTTACCCCAAACTTCTCCAGGGCAATAGGGATGAGCAATAAATGCTGGGCCAACTAGCAATGCCACATCCAATCAACACTTATTCCAAAATGTCTAAAAGGAAAGCATTAGAAAAACCCAGCAGATCTGGCAGCAGAAGAAAATATTGCTTCTCTCTCCACAGTTGCTGCCAGACTTAAAGTGTGTCTACCGCATCTTCTAGTTTTATTTCAGATTTACAGCATCCTCAACCTTCTGCTTTTGTGCCAGTACAAATTGCTTATGTCAATCAATTTGATTAACCCAACTCCTTATTCATTGTGCTTACAATAACTAAATTGGCAATGAAAGCATTCCTCAGTAATGTGAGTTAATTTCCAGATACATTTCAAACTTTGTGTCATCTTATCATTGAGACAGTAACTAAATACTAATACAGTCCTAGAGTTACAACAGGATCAAACAAGAATCCAGAAATTACTGGCTATGATGTGAGTGTGTGAACTTGTGAGATTCAAAGACAAGTGAATATTACACTATGGAACTTTTAACACTCTAAAATAAATTGTTTGATTTTTAGTTTATTATAGCAGGGAGTAGAATGTCACGTAAACATTTTAAATGTTTAGGCATCAATATTGAAAATATCAGGTTTTAGCCGCAATAGAACGTATAGAGTCATGCAGTACAGAATCAGAACCCTTGGTCCAACCGGTCCATCCCGAACATAATCCCAGAGTAAACTAGCCCCATCTGCCTGTTTCTGACCCACATCCCTCCAAACCTTTCCTATTCATGTATTTGTACAAATATCTTTTAAATATTGTAATTGTACAGATTTTCCTCATTCCACATGCAAACCACATTCTGAGTAAAGCATTTGCCCCACATGTCATGAACATTTAAAAAGATGGGTAAGACATTTGGACACTCAAGCCTGCTCCGCTATTCGATAAGATTATAGTTGACCTAACGGTGGCCTTAACTCCACTTTTCTGCCTACCTCCAACAACCCTGTACTCTTTTGTTAGTCAGCAATCTATTTACTTCTGCCTTAAAAGTGTTCAATGTATTTGCCTCCACTACTCACTGGGGGAGACTCACATAGTCATAGAGATGTACAGCAAGGAAACAGACCCTTCCATGCCAAACAGATATCCCAATCCAATCTAGTCCCACCTGCCAGCACCCGGCCCATATCCCTCCAAATCCTTCCTATTCATATACCCATCCAGATGTCTTTTAAATGTTGCAATTATACCAGCCTCCACCACTTCCTCTGACAGTTCATTCCATACACGTACCACCCTCTGAGTGAAAAAGTTGCCTCAGGTCTCTTTTATATCTTTCCTCTCTCATCCTGAACCTATGCCCTCTAGTTCTGGACTCCCTCACTCCAGGGAAAAGACTTTGTCTATTTATCGTATCCATGCCCCTCATAATTTTGTAAGCCTCTATAAGGTCACTCCTCAGCCTCCGACGCTCCAAGGAAAACAGTCCTAGCCTGTTCAGCCTCTCCCTATAGTCAAATCCTCCAACCCTGGCAACATCCTTGTAAATCTTTTCTGAATCCTTTCAAGTTTCATAACATCCTTCCCTCTGAGAGAAAAAAATTCTCCTCAAATTAGAAGCATTTATTAATGCTGACCCTGTGACTTCCTACTTCTGCATATCCAGGCAAATACAGAATAAAGCTTCAACGGTGGGACCCAAATGATCAACCTTAAATTGTATTTTTAGAACAACACATCCCAACCGTGCCAGAGTGAATTTTTCCACCACCTGCATTAGTTTTGCTTGCAGCCTCCCTCAGTGGAAATTTCGATTTGTTGCCAATTTGTGTGGAAGCACCAGCATTATGTCCTCACTCATTAGGGAATGTGAAAGCCTGTCTCAAATGTAAAACTCTTATGGCTCCTACACACTGGAATGAGTGAGAGAAAACAAAGACATGGGAAGAAGTGTGGTTCCCCAAAGTACAAAGAACTTCCTTTGAAACAATCAATGTAGTTTATGCCCTGTCAAAGTGCTGAGAAAAAAATTGCAAAGGTTGGATAGGAGCAAATCCTGTTGGGGTAAACTTTGTCTTCAGAAATAATGCAACATGGATAATAGCCAATCGACAGTGTATTTATAACCGTCTTGGACAGAACATAAAACAAGCTGATGATATGCTCATATCTGTTTTGAATTTTCCCCAAGATCAATTTCACCTCCTTTGAGTCAGTGAAGGTGTTTATTTTTAACTCTATTCCTTTGTCAACAGTCAGAGTTTGACTGGAACATAGAGCGGTTTCCAAGGTTCTCACATTTTTATATATCCATTCACTGGATGTGGACATTACTTAGGACAGTATTTGCTGCTCATCCCCACTTGCCCTTGAGAAGATGCTGAAGGCTGCCTTCTTGAACCACTGCAGTCCAAGTGGTGTAGATACACCCAGAGGGCTGATTGGAAGAGAGTTCCAGGATTTTGTCTCGGTGACAGTGAAGGTATGGTGACAAAGTTCCAAGTACAGATGGTATATAACTTAGAGAGAAATTTGCAAATTTCACATGCAGCTGTTGCTTTGATCCTCGACTTTTTAAAGGAAGAATATGCATTTATAAAGCTCCTTTTACACCTTCCCAATGAATGTCCCAATTCAGCTAATGATTTACTTTAGAGCTGCAATCATTGCTAATATAGACGGCAAAGTCAATTTGCACACGTCAAATTCCAATAAAGTACATGAAAGAATGACTAGTTATCTGTTTCTATTTGGGTTGGTTGAGGAATAAATATTGGCCAGGCCTTCTGAGGAATTCCCTGATCAGCTATGCTTTGGAGGTGCTGGTGTTGAACTGGGGTGTACAAAGTTAAAAATCACACATTATATTCCATAACCATGAAGGAGCAGCGCTCCGAAAGCTAGTGTTTCCAAATAAACCTGTTGGACTATAAAGTGATGTTGTGTGATTTTTAACCATCATCAGCTACAAATAGTTCCGTTGCATGTTTTATACCAACCCAAACAGTCAGGGCCTCTGTAAGCAAAGCCTTGGTATTGTGCTCAAGTGTAGCTTGGTTTGCATGTTCAAACCAACAAGCTTCTGATTCTGAGGCAAGACTGAAACCACTGTGTCTACTTCATGAGTAAGAGCTGAAAATGTGTTGCTGGAAAAGCACAGCAGGTCAGGCAGCATCCAAGGAACAGGAGAATCGATGTTTCGGGCGTTAGCCCTTCTTCAGGAAGAAGGGCTTATGCCCGAAACGTCGATTCTCCTGTTCCTTGGATGCTGCCTGACCTGCTGCGCTTTTCCAGCAACACATTTTCAGCTCTGATCTCCAGCATCTGCAGTCCTCACCTTCTCCTACTTCATGAGTAAAACAGGACCAGAACCTACTACATTCATGCCTTATACCAAAGCTTTAGATGCATTTGTACATTGAATCCTATTCCTGAGCAGCCCACATAAATTTCCTAGAAGCACATGTTTTCACATCAATTATTCCCAATAATTGTGTTCTCCTCTGTTTTTAATTTTTCAGATATTAGCAATATAAGACCATAAGACATAGAAACAGAGGCAGACTATGAAACAGCAAGTGGGGATAAGACATTCTTTTACAGGAACAATACTCGGCACGGTGGCTCAGTGGTTAGCACTACTGCCTCACAGCACCAGGGTCCCAGGTTCGATTCCAACCTCGGTTGACTGTCTGTGTGGAGTTTGCACATTCTCTGCGTGGGTTTCCTCCCACAGTCCAAAGATGTGCAAGTTAGGTGAATTGGCCATGCTAAATTGCCCATAGTGTTAGGGACATTAGTAAGAGGGAAGTGGGTCTGGGTGGGTTACTCTTCGGAAGGTCGGTATGGACTGGTTGGGCCGAAGGGCCTGTTTCCACATTGTAGGGAATCTAATCTAAATAGATTCTACTGACAGGAAAACAACCACAAACTGCAGACATATAACTCTACTAGTTAAATTCTAACTCCTTATAAAATCCCCTAATACACATATAGAGACAAACACAGAGAGACAAATTAGAATTGGTGTTAGGGTGAAAGGAAAGCTTGGCTGGCAATTCAATGGCTTTCTTCAGGTTCTGGGTGTTCTTAGTGCAGAGACAAAGGCAGCACCTTTCTTTCCAAATGTCCAAAGGCTTTGTGGGCGGCACAGTGGTTAGCACTGCTGACTCACAGCGCCAGAGACCCGTGTTCAATTCCCACCTTAGGCGACTGACTGTGTGGAGTTTGCACTTTCTCCCTATGTCTGCGTGGGTTTCCTCCGGGTGCTCCGGTTTCCTCCCACAGTCCAAAGATGTGCAGGTAAGGTGAATTGGCCATGCTAAATTGCCCATAGTGTTTGGTAAGGGGTAAATGTAGGGGTATGGGTGGGTTGCGCTTCGGCAGGTCGGTGTGGACTTGTTGGGCCGAAGGGCCTGTTTCCACACTGTAATGTAATGTAATCTAATCTAATCTAAAAAGGTTGGCAACATGTAAACAGTGGTGTTCCGCAGGGATCAGTTCTGGGACTGCAACTGTTTACTATATATCAATGACTTGGAGGACGGAAGCAAATGCTCTATAGCCAAATTTGCAGGTGACTCAAAAATAATGTGCAAACAGTTTACAGAGATATCTTGATAGGTTAAGTAAGTGGGCAAAATGTTGGCAAGTGTAATATAATGTTGGAAAATGTAAAGTTATTCACTTTGGAAGGGAGAACGAAAGAATAGAATATTATATAAACAATGAAAACCTGCAGAAAGCTGCAACTCCAAGGGATTTGGGGGGACTTGTGCATGAAACACAGAAAGCTAGCACACAGGGCAGCAGGTAATCAGGAAGGCAAATGGAATGCTGGGTCCTACTTCAAGAGGGTTAGAGTATAAGAATAGGGAAGTCTTACTGCAAATGTACAAGATGCTGATGACGCCATGTCTGGAATATTTGAGAACTGCTTTGGTCCCCTTAATTAAGGAAAGATATCATTTCAGAGTAGAGTCACAAAGCTGATCCCTGGTATGGAGGGATTGCCTAGTGAGCAAAGACTAAACAGGTTGGGGGGACTCTACTCATTAAGTTTCGCAGAATGAGAGGTAATCTCATTGGAAGATATCGGATTCTTAAGAGGCCTGTCAGGGTAAATGCTGAGAAGATGTTTCCCCTCACAGGGAGAGTCTAGGACCAGAGGGCATAGTCTCAGAATTAAGGGGCACCAATTTAAGACTGAGATGAGGAGGAATTTCTTCTCTCAGTTGGTTGTGCATTTTTTGGAGCTTCTTGCCACAGCGTCCTTGTGTAATTTTAAGGTTGAGATAGACAGATTTTTGGTCAGTCAGGGAATCAAGCCCATAGGGAAAGGGCAGGAAAATGGACTTGAGAAGTATCAGACCTGATCCGATTGAATAGCAGAGCAGGGTCAAAGGGCCAGATGACTGACACTGGTTCTTATTTCATATCGTTTTATTGTCATATTCCGCTGCACATTGAGTCTACTCCACCATTCAATGAGATCACATCTTGCCTGATAATCCTCAATTCCACTTTACTGCCATTTCCCCATAACCCTTGAGTTCCTTACTGATTAAAAATCTGACTGTCTCAGCATTGAGTATACTTAAGAAGCCAACCTTAACAGCTCTCTGTGGTAAAGAATTCCATTGATTCATTATCCTTTCAGAGAAAACTCCCTCCTTGTCTCTGCCTTAAATGGGCAACCAATTATGCCCTTTGGTCCTGGGTTCTCCCACAAGTGGATACAAGCTCTCCGTATTCTACCTGGTCAAGCTCTCTAAGAATCTTATATGTTTCAATAAGGTCTCCCCCCTCACTCTTCTAAATTCCAATGCACACAGGTTCAACCTAATCAACCTTCCCTCATAAGGAAATCCTTCCTTCCATCCAGGAAGCAGACAAGTGAACCATCTCTGGACTGCCTTCAATGTCAATGTATCTTTCATTTGCTAAGGGAAAATACTGTTCAGCTGTGGTATGACTAGGAGAAAGTGAGGACTGCAGATGCTGGAGATCAGAGCTGAAAACGTGTTGCTGGAAAAGTGAAGCAGGTCAGGCAGCATCCAAGGAGCAGGAGAATCGACGTTTCGGGCATGAGCCTGAAGAAGGGCTCATGCCCGAAACGTCGACTCTCCTGCTCCTTGGATGCTGCCTGACCTGCTGCGCTTTTCCAGCAACACATTTTCAGCTGTGATATGACTAGGCCTTGTTTAGTTTTAGCAGTTCCTCCCTATTTTTATACTCTATTCCTTTGAAATAGAAGTCAAAAGTCCATTTGCCTTTCCTATTATCCACTGAACATGGGTAGTAACCTTTTGTGACGTATACACAAGGACTCCCACCTCATCTGTCTTTCTCCATTTACATAATATTCTGCTCTTCCGTTCTTCCTGCCAAAGGTGAATAACTTCACATTTTCCCACATTATGTTTCATCTGCCAAGGTTTTGCTCAGTCATTTAACCTAGCTACATCACTCTGAACATCCTCAATAGTTCATAACTACTTTTGTATCATCTACAAACTTGCCAATAGCACATTAATTTCCATCATCCAAGTCATTAATATATAGACATATCGTTAATAATTGCATTGATGTATTTTGTCTGAACTGAAAAATGTGTGGCTGGAAAAGCACAGCAGGTCAGGCAGCATCAAAGGAGCAGGAGAATCGATGTTTCGGGCATAAGCCCTTCTTCAGGAATGAGGAGGGTTTATTGATGTATTTTGTCTCTTTTCAGACTAATTGAAGCAGAAGTTTAAATAATAGTTAAAAATAAACTACAAATTTGCTTTTCCTAATCTTTGAACTTGCCTAGCTGTACTTCTTCTAATGTATCACAACAATTAAACAGTATCTGTTTTACCAAGCAAAAGGATTAATGTACTTGGCCTGGCATATTTCAAGTGGCGGTTTTACTGCTAAGGCACTAAGTCTTGGTTCCATCATACTCCTGGCCAGTATATAAAACACAACTGGGCTTCTTAATGTCAGCAAACCAAACACATTACAGAATTTTTAAGTTTTCATAGTGAAAATTGAGGTCCCAAAGGTCTCACCACTAAAATAAACTTGGTTGTCTACCGATAAATCTGCAATTGAGACTGATAATTACCTTGCTGTCTCACAAACCTGAGTGTCTGACTGGTTGTGACAAAAAAAATAGCTTTGCATTAAATTTGACCCTGCTCCACAATGTAAGTCATAGAAATTTACAGTGTGGAAACAGACCCTTCGGTCCAACACATCCATGCTGACCAGATATCCCAACCCAATCTAGTCCCACCTGCCAGCACCAGACCGATATCCCTCCAAAGCCTTCCTATTCATGTACCCATCCAGATGCCTTTTAAATGTTGCAATTGTACCAGTCTCCATCACTTCTTCTGGCAGCTCATTCCACACACGTATCACCCTCTGCATGAAAAAGTTGCCCCTTAGGTCTCTTTCATATTTTTCCCCTCTCACCTTAAACCTATGCCCTCTAGTTCTGGACTCCCCCACCCCAGGGAAAAGACCTTGTCAATTTACCCTATCCATGCCCCTCATGATTTTATAAACCTCTATAAGGTCACCCCTCAGCCTTCGATGCTCCATGGAAAAAAGCCCTAGCCCATGCAACCTCAAATACCCCAACCCTGGCAACATCCTTGTAAATCTTTTCTGAACCAGTTTCACAACATTCTCCTGATAGGAAGGAGACCAGAATTGCATGCAATATTCCAAAAGTGGCCACTTTTGACCTAACCAATGACCTGTACAGCTGCAACAAGACATCCCAACCCCTGTACTCAATACTCTGACCAATAAAGAAAAGCATACCAAACGCTTCCTTCACAATCCTATCTACCTGCAACTCTACTTTCAAGGAGCTATGAACCTACACTCCAAGGTCTCTTTGTTCAGCAACACTCCCTAGGACCTTACCATCAAGTGTATAAGTCCTGCTAAAATTTGCTTTCCCAAAATGCAGCACCTCACATTTATCTAAATTAAACTCCATCTGTCACTTCTCAGCCTATTGGCCCATTTGATAAAGATCCCGTTATAATCCAAGGTAACCTTCTTCGCAGTCCACTACACCTCCAATTTTCGTGTCACCTTCAAACTTACAAAGTCTACCTCTTATGCTCACATCCAAATCGTTTATATAAGTGATGAAAAGTAGTGGACCCTAGCACCGATCCTTGTGGCACTTCACTGGTCACAGGCCTCCAGTCTGAAAAACAACCCTCCACCACCACCCTCTGTCTTCTACCTTTGAGCTAGTTCTGTATCCAAATGGCTAGTTCTCCCTGTATTCCGCGAGATCTAACCTTGCTAATCAGTCTCCTATGGGGAACCTTGTCAATATAGATACTGAAGTCCATATAGATCACATGAACCACTCTGCCCTCATCAATCCTCTTTGTTACGTCTTCAAAAAACTCAATCAAGTTTGAGAGACATGATTTCTCGTGCACAAAGCCATGTTGACTATCCCTAATCAGTCCCTGCCTTTCCAAATACATGTACATCCTGTCCCTTGGGATTCCCTCCAACAACTTGCCCACTACCGACGTCAGGCTCACTGGTCTATAGTTCCCTGTCTTGTCTTTACCACCCTTCTTAAACAGTGGCGCCACTTTAGCCAACCTCCAGTCTTCCAGCACCTCACCTGTGACTATCGATGATACAAATATCTCAGCAAGGGGCTGAGCAATCACTTCCCTAGCTTCCCACAGAGTTCTCGGGTACAATAAAATCAAATTGGGACACAATTGAAATTTGCTGATCCACTGAGGCCAAAGCTCAGCAGTTATTGATTTCAACTTTTTTCTCTGGTGTTCTAATATTTTCAAGTAAAGTGCATTTTCTTTCATGAATGGCTTTAGTAGCCATTTTGTTTTGCAGGCCACCAGGTGAGCCAGGCTAAAAAACGTGCAAGCGCTAACCAACATCTTCAAAACAATTGGCATATTGGTGTAAAACAAAGAAATGAGCATTGCTTCTGAAAATGTGGCTACTAGATGTGAAAATATATGGTTACCCTAACTTTAGAATATAGTTGTAGGCATACAGAATCATACAGTCATACAGCATAGAAACAGACCCTTCAGTCCAATCAATCCATGCCAAATATAAAATCCCAAACCAAGCTCGTCTCACCTGTTTGCTTATGTCTCTCAAACCTTTCCTATTCATGTATCTATCGAAATGTATTTTAAACATTGTAATTGTACCCACATCCACCACTTTCCCAGGAAGTTCTTGATACGTGAACCACCCTCTGTGTAAACAATCGGCCTTTTATGTTTTTTAAAATCTCTTCCCCTCACCTTAAAAATGTGCCTCTTTGTCTTGAAATCCCCCATCCTAGGGAAAAGACAACTGTGAGCAATTTTAAAAAAAGATAAATACATAAAAACCTGAAGATAAAATCCAATGTTGAAGCACAAAATTGGTGAGTCACTTGTAGGAAGTGAAGATCCAGGGATGTTGTCCCAGAAAGTTTTTATTAGGTTTCTTAAAAATTATTCTTTCTGGATCATTGCAATCACCTTTATCATTCATAACTGATGATTTGTTTTCATTTTCTTTTAGATTAGAAACATGAGTGGCATTTGCACCTTCATTAAGCCATTGTTTTTTTATTTATGAAAAGACCTTGTATACTATTTAAGTCCCCACTCTGATATACACATGGATTCTTTACCCATCCCTTCTAGTTTTACAACTCATCCATGTTGACCCCCTTCTCTGTTGCCATCCCTTTGATTAAACTGACACTTTATCCCCCATCTAACCAAAGTCACACTGGCATGTTTTTCCATTGTCATTGAAGCTGATACACTCTTTCATCTGTCCCTTTCGAGCTGGTGTTCTTCCCTTCCCTTCTCCAACATTGAACATTTCTCTAAAGAATTTTAGACACATCCGTAATACATACAGAAAATACTAAGTTCAGATGATGAGTAAAGTTGCATCTATTAATGAAGCTGTTGTTTATTTGACATTCCCTCCAGTTATTAAATTCTAATTAGATAAGTTGAGATTCTCAAACCTATGGCCTATTAAAAGTCCTGTCGTGATTGGAATGAGGTCAGTTAGGTGGATATCGTAGAATATGAGTTCCCCGACTGGGGATGTTAATCTGGTCCAATCAGGGAGTCGTAGCTGGCAGATATAAACAGGAGTGCATCCTTTGTTTTTTGTATGTGTTCTCACTTGTTTTGGTGTTTGGACTGAACCCTTGTGGAAGACATACATTTTACCAGAGGAGCTGTTCCTGTGGGGGGGCCTAGCCCTGGGACTGGGCCTCTGAAGATCGAACATGTGTGTGTGTGCTGGAAGGTGAGCACTTGCTGTATCCTGGAGTCTGGGAGAAGACCTTGCCTTCAGGAGTGGATCAAACCCCTGTGAGTTAACTGCACCTGTACAATGTACTATGTTCCTGTGAGTGGGCCTGGTTTTCCAAGGCTGGGCCAGGACTCCATGGAGACTGAACACCTGTGGGGTGTGCATTTGCTGCCTTCAGAAGTGGACTCTGCAGCTTGGAGTGGACTCCATTTTGGACAATGCACCTCAAAAACTGGAGTGGACTCCATTCCTGGAAATGGACTCTATATTTTGAAGACTCGATATATTTGGACTGTGTACCAGAAAGGACTCTGTTTTTTGGTAATTAACTGTATCGTGTTGTTTGTTGGCCTATCACCTGCACTATCTCGTGTGTCCCTGGGTCTGGCAGGCCTTACTGTGAGCTGGGAGGTTCATGGGTCGTCCTGAAAGCTGTCACCCCAAGAGCCGGAAGGTGGATAGGCCATCCTGTGAACCTGAAGGTTGGTAGGCTGTCCCAAAATCCAGAGGGTGGGTAGGCCACTCTGATGCCAGTCACCCCGAGAGTCAGATGGTGGGTAGGCCGTTCTGAGCGCTGTCGTCCTGAGAAGGGGTGATCGGGACGGGCTGTCCTAGAGGTGGTCGGAAGGTGTGTCAGAGCAGCTGAGAGCCAGAAGGCACGTAGGGGAAGTCTTGTGGGCTACCCTGCACGCTGTCGTCCCAGGGAAGGGGACGAGCTGTACTAGGGGTGGCCGGAAGGTGTGTCAGGGTAGCCCACTGGCCGGACAGCACATCGGGGTGGGTGAGAGCCCAATGGTACGTAGGGGCAGACCGAGAGCCAGAAGGCGGGTAGCCGTCCTCAGCGCTGTCACCCCGGGCAGGTATCGGAGTGAGCCGCCCCAGAGGTGGTCGAAAGGTGCTGAGGGTGGTTAATGAAGCCGGAAGGTGGGTAGGCCATCCTGACCACTGTCACCCTGGGCAGGTACCGGGACGGGCTGTCCTAGAGGTGGTCGAAAGGTGTGTCAGGGCAGACCGAGAAATGGAAGGGGCATGGGGTGGACCGAGAGCTGGAAGGTGCATAGGGGTGGGCTGCCTTAGAGTGGTCGGAAGGTGGGAGGGACAGGGGCTTGCTGGGTCTGTATTGTATGCACTTTTTTTTATGTAACTGGATTGGCTTTTTATGTACAAATGTCATTGTCGCTGTCTTGTCATATGTGAAACTGGGATTTGAGGTTTATCCTCATCTCCCTGTAAACTGGTTGAACGGTAGGATTTGGGGGCTGGCTTTGCTGCTCCTCTCCCTTGTAAAATTACTGTTGTGTACAGCTGTAAATGTTAACTGTTTTTTGTAAACTGTTTTGTAATTGTTTAATAAAATAAAATAAACAGGGAAAAAAAATAAACAGGAGTGCCAGGGGTTCTGCTCACTCCAAGAGGTGGCCTCTGCTAGCTGGGTCAGTGTGCACATATAAATTAAGGACGACATGGTGATGGGATATCAGCCTTTGTGGAGTTATTTCAGGTCCCATATTCAAATTTGAGGAGTCTGATTTCAGATTGAAAGTGGCACAGTGTTGTGACATGAATGGTGTTTTTCTTACCTAGTATCCTTCCTTTGTCTTATTTTTCATGATCTAATATCATATTTACAAGCTATGGAAGTTGCTATTGAATTGCACGATGTCGACTTAGCTCCAATCTTTTCCATTCAAATCTTGAAGGAACTTAATTTTTTCAATGTTACACTGCTGCCAACATCTTCCTGCAACTCATCCAAGTGACTGTTTTCCATGCCTAAATAGCTGGCATGTAATGTAGGTGGATAACATCAAAGCCAAGCTCAACCCAATGAGTTCAACAATACTTCTGTTACAGCTGAGGTCAACTCACCCAGTGCAACTGGGATTAAAAACTTAGAACTTTTGCATTAGTTAAATACCACACAGTACAGTTTTTGCAGGAGACGTTTTAAACCTTAAACCCTTAAACCTCTTGGTGGTCTTGAATAGAATGTCAGACATCCTTTGAATACCTGAAGCTAACTAAGTCTTAATACACAGCAGTCATCAATTGGAGCCCAGTCACTTTTCTTTTCCAGAGGATTCAACAACTAAACTTAAGATGATTAAATCTGTAGACTACTCCAAGTTCTCATGGGCTCCATGCCATCTTCTCACAGTTCATTGTGGCTAACAGTACAAGATGGACAACATCCGCCTGAGATAGGCTGTTCTCGAGATTGCACCATATTGAGCCTGAGGCGCAGCCATTTTAAAGCATATGACCTTCATCAAAAACACCTTTCCTTCCCAACTTTTTAACATAACATTACATAATTGCTCATGCATCCTTGATTTCCCCGAAGACAATCCTGAGTGATTGCAAAAAGGAAATTGAAAGATGAATTTACAATAACACAGAATATAAACAGGAAGGGAAGGCTTACAAAAAATGAAAGAAGTGTAAAACAATATTAAAATATGCAGGAAGCTTTCTCCTATACGCATTTTGGGAAAGATGGATAAATGATTTGAATATGAGCATCAGAGGTATAGTTAGTAAGTTTGCAGATGACACGAAAATTGGAAGTATAGTGAACAGCGAAGAAGGTTATCTCAAATTACAATAGGATCTTAATCATATGGGCCCATGGGTTGAGAATTGGCAGATGGAGTTTAATTTAGATAAAGTGAGGTGCTGCATTTTGGGAAAGCAAATCTTAGCAGGACTTATACACTTAATGGTAAGGTCCTATGGAATGTTGCTGAACAAAGAGACCTTGGAGTGCAGGTTCATAGCTCCTTGAAAGCGGAGTGGCAGATAGACAATATAGTGAAGAACGCATTTGGTATACTTTCCTTTATTGGTCAGAGTATTGAGTATAGGAGTTGGGAGGTCATGTTGCAGCTGTACAGGACATTGGTAAGGCCACTTTTTGAATATTGTGTGTAACTCTGGTCTCCATTGTATTGGATGGATGTTGTGAAATTTGAAAGGGTTCAGAAAAGATTTACAGGGATGTTGCCACATTGGAGGATCTGAGCCATAGGAAGAGGTTGAATAGGGCTGTTTTCCCTGGAACATCAGAGGATGAGGGGGTGACCTTATAGAAGTTTATAAAATCATGAGGGACATGGATAGGATAAATAGACAAAGTCTTTTCCCTGGGGTGGGGTAGTCCAGAACTAGAGGGCATAGGTTTAAGGTGAGAGGGGAAAGATATAAAAGAGACCTAAGGGTCAACCTTTTCACGCAGAGAGTGGTACTTGTATGGAATGGGCTGCCAGAGAAAGTGGTGGAGGCTGGTACAATTACAATATTTAAAAGGCATCTGGATGGGTATTTAAATAAGAAGGATTTGGAGGACATGCTGGCAGGTGGGAATAGATTGGGTTGGGATATCTGGTTGGCATAGACACATTGGACTGAAGAGTCTGTTTCTGTGCTGTACATTCTATGACTGTATGATTGAGTAAAAGCATTAGGGCATTTGAATGGCCAAGTTAAAATCATCTTCTCAAGATATCTCAAAACCAGTGATGCACCAGTGATTCAATTCTTCGAAAGTTGGATGTGAAGGTTGAATTGATGATAGAATCGCTGAGCAAAAATGTTCTATTTCAAACCTATTCAGTGTGGCATAAGAAGAGCTCAAAAGCACCATTGCAAAAGGTTAACAGAGAGCGACGGGAGCTGGGCGGAAGTTCAGACGGAGCGCAAAGCCGGTCGGGAAGGTAAGTGATTACTATATAAAGAACTTACCTTGACGCCAACGGTCTTTTCGCAACAGAGAGCGGCAGGAGCTGGGCGGAAGTTCAGACGGAGTGCAAAGTCAGTCGGGAAGGTAAGTGATTACTATATAAAGAACTTACCTCGACGCCAACGGTCTTTTCGCAACAGAGAGCGGCGGGTGCTGGGCGGAAGTTCAGACGGAGCGCAAAGCCGGTCGGGAAGGTGAGTGATTACTATTAGAGTGAGTGTGTTCTAAACCCCAGGTCCTACAAAGTAGGGTCTCCCTCCCTCCCTCCTCCTCTAACCTTAATTAAGAGTCCACAGACGTGCCACAAAAAGAGGGTCTAAGGAAGTTTAGATCGAAGAGTGAGGCTTCAGCTCAGGACTCTTTGACAAGGAGGTTGAGTGAAGTGATTATACCACAGTTGAAGAAGGTGAAGACATGACTGCCCAGCTGGTTCAGTGCGCTACGTGCTTGATGTGGGTGGTCAACGACTCTGGTGTGTCTGGCTCGTACATGT
>NC_057740.1:32775445-32795814 GCF_004010195.1 Chiloscyllium plagiosum
CTATTGTCTATTGTCTATTGTCTAATAGACAGGGAAGGTGGCGGCAATGGAGGACCTGAATGGACAGAAGCAATGCTTAACTAACATGCTTCAGCATGGAATACTAGGCCACCAATACCAAAAGTGGTGGAGACTTGGAGATGATGGGTAAGGTGATGGCCTAATAGTGTTATCATTAGACTATTCATCCAGAAACTCAGTTAGTGTTCTGAGGACCTGTGTTCAAATCCTGCCATGGTAGTTGGTAGAATTTGAATTAAATAGGAATACATTGATGACCATGAAACCATTGTTGAAAAATCCCATCTGGTTCATTAATGACCTTCAGAAAAGGAAATTGACCCTCCAAACCTGGTCTGGCCTACATGTGAATCCAGACCCACAGCAATGTGGTTGACTCTTAATCGCCCTCTTGGCAATTAGTGATGGGCAATAATTGCTGCCCTGGCTGGAGGCACCCTTGTCTCTACATGAATAAAGAGAGAAACACTTTATTTGCATTTGCGATACCAATCGATACACAGATAGAGAGTGAATGACATGCATTCATGTACCCGAGTAGAAAAACAAGGCTATCCATTGTCTCCAATTTAAGGAAATTAACAATCAAGAAAATTGCTGTATCGTGTCTACTCCTTCCAACAGACCATTCACAAAATACTAATACTGATCTTTTCTATTCCCATTGGGATAAAACCGTGGAATGTTGTTTGATTGACTGGATAATCAAAGAATAATTGTAAATAAACCGTAAAAGTAAAAGCCTTGTGTGGTGGTATTTCCATGTTCCCAATAGGACGAGGATCAGAGGAGTCCATTGACTCGAGAAAGGCAGCTGTTCTTGTTTATGTTCATTGAGGAAATACACTTAAGTTGTTGTGGTTCTGTTCGCCAAGCTGGGAATTTGTGTTGCAGACGTTTCGTCCCCTGTCTGGGTGACATCCTCAGTGCTTGGGAGCCTCCTGTGAAGCGCTTCTGTGTTGTTTCCTCTGATCTTCTCACAAGCTTTATACACTTAAGTTGCCAAAGAGAAGCTCCGAGTTGGTCGTTTCCATTTAGTCAAGCCCTGGATTAAACCTTGGCATTGAAATTGATCATAAATGTACTTTGGTATTTAACTCGCATAAGAATCATTTAGGCAGGGTTCTTCCTGTCTCAGGAGGAGAAAGTGAGGTCTGCAGATGCTGGAGATCAGAGATGGAAATGTGTTGCTGGAAAAGCGCAGCAGGTCAGGCAGCATCTAGGGAACAGGAGAATCGACGTTTCGGGCATTAGCCCTTCCTGAAGAAGGGCTAATGCCCGGAACGTCGATTCTCCTGTTCCCTAGATGCTGCCTGACCTGCTGCGCTTTTCCAGCAACACATTTCCATCTCTTCTTCCTGTCTCAAGTGACTCATTAAGAGAACGGATGATTCAATAAACTTAGGATTTAGGACTAGCCTGTATTGCAATAATGATCTTCCTGAAGTAATATTATCCAAGGTTATATTCAAGCTCAAAATCATCATGGTGATTGAAAAATAAATGGAATGAGTAATTAAATCAAGATCTGGTTTAGCCATTTTCACATCAGAAACGAATGGATGAATTCAGATTGCTGGCAGCCTGGAGAGGAAGATACTTGCTGCAGAATACCTCCTCAATTTGACACTTTCAACAGATATCAAAGGTTGACCTGGTTAACATGTTAATCACTGAGATTCTGAAGTAGGTTTTCTGTAAATTATAAATCAACATCTTCCAAACAACAACCAGGATGGCCCAGTGACTCAGTAGTTGGCACTGCTGCCTCACAGCACCAGGGTCCCAGGTTTGATTCCACTTTTGGGTGTCTGTCTGTGTGGAGTTTACACAATCTCCCGTTGTCTGTGTAGATTCCCTCTGGGTGCTCTGGCTTCCTCCCACAGTCCAAAGGTGTGTAGGTTCAGTATTTTGGCCATTATAAATTACCCATAGTGTCCAGAGATGTATGGGTTAGGTAGGTTAGCCATGGAAAATGTGGGGCTACAGGGATAGGGTCAGGTGGGTGGTTTTGGGTGGGATGTTCTTCAGCAGCTCAGAGTGGACTCAATGGGCTGAATTGCCTGCTTCCACGCTGCAGGGACTCTGATTCTATGAACAACTCACATTTATATAGTGCCATTAAAGTTATAAATAGCAAGATGCTTCACAGGAGCATACCTAGACAAATTACCCATATGGATCATTAGGTTTTCTAGGTTCCTAAATAATAAATTAATTATAAAATAGATTACATTAACCAGAAAATAAGTAAAGATAATGTTAAAATAAATCTGACACTGAAGAGAGAGAAAGGAGGTAAATAGATGATGGGGAAGAAACTGCTTATTTGTGTTAACATCTGTTTAAATGCTATATGTTAATATTGCAACAAGAAGACTACTCAATAAAACAGAGAAACTGTATTATCATCATGGTAAGGTTTCTCCAAGTTATGAGCTTTAAAAACTAAGCATTGCAAAGAAATTGGAATTTCCTTGGGTATACTGGCACTCAACAGATTAATTCCAAACATACTGGCTCTCCATCAAAGTTTTCTGAGACTTTTTATTTCTATTTTTGGTAAATAACAATGTGAGGAAAATGAGGAAGGCAGAGAGGGAGGGCTAATCACTGAATAGATGCACACCATGCAGGTAGCTCCAGTTAGTCCCTTTCTCTTACCCAACAGATCTTTTTCCTTTAAGTATTCAAAACAGAAATGAAGTAACAGCTGGCATCTATTTAGTGCATATCATTTCCTCTAATCCAATGAATGGCAGTCTCTGTTAAACCATAAGATGTAGGAATTGATATAGGCCATTTGGCCCATCGAGTCTGCTCCGCATTCAGTGTGATCATGGCTAATCTGACAGTTCCACATTCCTGCCTTTTCCCTAATACTCTTGATTTCCTTAGGATTAAAAATCTATCAGCAGTGACCAACTTCTCTGGTGAAGACTTCCACAGTTCATTACTCTTCCAAAGGAGAAAATCGTCCTCACTGCTGTCTTAGATGGGCAACCCCTTACTTTGAGATTACGCCCTATGGTCCTAAACCCTCCCATAAGAGAGAACAACCTCTACAAAACTAACCTGTCAAGTTCCCTAAGAATTTTATATTTTTGAATAATATGTTTGAACATGTCTTCTTTCATTCTTCTAAACTCCAATGAAGGAAGACTCAAACTCTTCAACCTCTCCTGATCAGAAAATTCCTCCATAAATGGGATCAACTTAGTAAACCATCCTTGGAGTGCCTCCAGTGCCAGTATGCCTTTCTATAGACAAGGGAACCAAAACTATTCACAGTATTCTAGATGTGGTCTGATTTCTATCTTGTTTAGTTTCAGGGACATTTCCCGATTTTTATATTCAATCCTCATTGGACTAAAGGCCAATATTCTATTTGTCTTCCCTATTACCTGCTGAACCTGGATATTAGTTTTTTTTTCATGATTCACGAGGATCTCAAAATTCATCTGTGTTTCTGCAGTCTTTCTCCTTTTAAATAAATGTGGTTCCTCTATTCTTCCTACCAAACCTCACATTTTCCTATATTATATTCCACCTGCCAAGATTCTGCATATTTGCTTACAGCTGGGTGGACACTGCTTCTGATTGATTGGGATGAATAATGGAAATGCGGGTATGAATGAATTGAATTGAATTGAATTTATTGCCACATGTACCAAGGCACAGTGAAACGTTTTGTCTTGCGAGCAATACAGGCAGATCACAGAGTTAAGTCGCATAGATAGTAAATAATAGGTAAACAGTGGCAAAAACAAAAACACAGGTACAGGCAAATGTTAAGAGTTGAGAGTCCATTCAGTATTCTAACAACAGTCGGGTGGAAACTGGCTCGTTCAGGCTTCTGTACCTTCTCCCCGATGTAGAGGCTGTAGAAAACCATTGCCAGGGTGGGATGGATCTTTAAGAATGCTGGTGGCCTTTCCTTGACAGCGGGCCTGGTAGATGATTCTATTGATGGGAGGTTGGCCTTTGTGGTTGTCCAGGCCGAGTTCACCACTCTCTGTAACCGTCTCCAATCTTGTACAGTTGCCATACCAGGTAGTGATACATCCAGACAGAATGCTCTCAATGGCACACCTATAAGAATTGGCTAGGGTATTCACCATCATGCCAAATTTCGTCAGCTGCCTGAGGAAGAGGAGACATTGTTGGGCCTTTGTAACCAGAAAATTCCAGCGTTTTAGTTAACTATCTTTGAAGGCTGACAAATATTTTGCAGCATTTCCCACAAAAAAGCAATGGCAATCAATGGTAGGCTTAGTTGTATGCATGTTGTACTTAAGAAGTGAGTGTGTTCACATTCTTTGCTCCATGCTTTCTACATTCTTAAATTCTGCAATATTATTATAGGTCCTATTCATGTCTATCCAATGACCATCATTAGTATAAAAAAAGAAGTAACTTAATACTGTCACTTTGGTGTCTAGGTTTAATTTAGTTTATCTCTACATATGACATTGCAATCAAAATGCTGGGAGATGTACAGCAGATCCCCAAGGTCAGGTTATATGGTGACAGAGCTGCCAAATGACCAACTGATCTTTGGGTCAATGGTATTGAATTGTCGATGTTTTCAGAATCTCCAATGCAATTTTTCATAATTGCAGAATTGCAATTGCAAAATTCCAAAACAGATTACAAGAGAGAGAGGTCTTACAAATTGACACAGAGGAACAGAGATACAGAAAGCATTAATTGTAATACCTGATGGACTTCTGATTGAAGATTCAATATGAATCTGAGAATACCAACAATATATAGAACCCATAACAAGAAGTTAAGAAATTTGTAGCGGTAAATTAGGACAGCATTGTAATTACAGGCCAAGTCAGAAAGTTGGCATCCAAATGACATGTTTTGGAGTAACATCTTGTGGAACCAGGCTTAATTCCAGACTGCAAAAGAACATATTTCATTTTGTTGGTGCTCCATGCTGACATTGGACACTGTCATCTAGAAACTAGCTAAAGGTGCAAAAATGACAAATGGAAGGTGAAGGAAAAGATAAAACAGTAGCACAAAATCTGAAAGCAAAATAGCTGCACAAAAACGTTTACTGTAAGAGATGGATAGAGAGTAAGGCCAGCTCACCCTTGCATTTCGAATCGCAATGAGATGCTGACTCCAGGAACCACTTAGAAGAAGTCAGAGGTCAGCAGTGCTTATAGCCTTTGCTGCCATAACAATTACTTTGTGCTGATCCAGCTGTCAAACCCAAATGAGGATTGGGTAGGTGGCCATGAATATTTGGGTTAGAAATTGCATCACACTGTATCAATTTTACATCCATCAAGAGGTGCCTCAAGGCCTCTGAAGATGGGTCACATGCACATACTCATTCTATGCCAACCACCACCTTCATGAATGCCCTTCCAGAACCACCTAGGGAACCATCGTGGAGCAGGCATTAAACCTCAAACGCAAATAAAAACTCGAATGCCACATCGAAGTCCCTTTTGAAGGATTTGAATCCGATCAACCACAAATCCTAAAGTCAGTTTCTTCAGACAGTCTGCAGCCAGAAAATCATCTTTAGAGGCAGAAAGTAACTCACGTTGTGACTATTGCCTGCATCTCACTAGTAATAAGTAAATAAGGCCAGCAGACCAATATAGCTTTGTCCTGACTCCAACCTTATTAGACACGTGCAGTCTGTCCTGCTTTGGAATTGTGCTCAATTTAAGCATGATCCAATTTTTCATCCTTTGAGCAGGGACACCTGATTTCACAATATAACACAGAACTAAATCATTGCTGGATTCATTCCAATATAACTTTGTCAGTGCACAGTTTCCTGAAAAAGAAAAACCTGTTTCCCAGAAAAAGATATTTAGATGCCAGAAGAGACATATTAGGGAAAAGGTCCTATTGAACAATTACTTACAAAAATTATATGACTAAAGATTTCCAAAATAGCAGTCATTTCACAGTGATATCACTTACAATGTGTTCTGCAAAAACATAGATTTATTTTTAGGTTTACTGAAACAAAATAGCCGCAACAAAGTTTCCTGTTTCTCAACTTTTCCAGAAATTTATTCCTAGCCTCTCCTTCCCTGGATTCCAATTTTGTCACCCTCCTCTTTTGCAACACTAACTTTCACACTCCTCCCATCAGCCCTCACCTCTCTCTCACCTCCAACCAAGCTCCACACTTTTCTCTATGTGCAGAGCAAGCAGGCTGCTTATCAAGGCCTTCCCTCACTGTGTTTGATACCAGCCCATGGACATCTGTTGCTACTCACCAACTGGCCCACCTTATGTCTTTATGGATAGGAAACATTGCGACAAAGGCTGTCCAGTCATGGAGTTACCTGTTTTTCAGCAACAGTCTCTGAATCTCAATAGAAAAACAATCCTGGCTGAATCTTTACAACCTTCTGGATTAATATTGAGTTCAACATGTTCAAATTGTGAACCAATTCCCATTTCTTTCCTTTCTTTTAGCTTTTTATCATGTCCTCCCCTCCCCCTATTCCACTTACTGTCCTTTCAAGTCTGGCAGGAGGCACCATTGTTCTATCATTCTCAGATTCCAATCACTTAGTCTGAACTATCAACATCTTTTCACCCTACACCTACTGCCCTCACCCCCACCCCTCTCAAACTATAGCATCAATGCGGTCCCCTCCACACTTCACTTAGGCTCTGATGAAGAGTTATCTAGATTCGAAATGTTAGCTTGCTCTCTCTCCATGGATGTTGTCTGACCCACTGTGATCTCTAGCATTTGTTGTTTTTCCAGCTCTCTTCACATTATATTCCATCTGCTGGCCAATATGTCCAAGATACTTGCTCTTTCTAACTATGGATAGTTTTATTGCTGGGATACAGTGTCAGAATGATTTAGTGCTTCCTTATTTCCTGTTCCTCTGTGCTACACTTCATGTTATAATTCCTTCCAACATGTGGAAAGTCTTTCTGGGATGAACCAAGTGTTTCAAAGGCACGAAAAGCAGCTAAATCTGTCGGGGATTCAGGAGCTGTGTTGAGGGCCTCAGCAACTAAGCTGGGACCAAGCATTATTCTGTTCAATGCATGAGTGAGCAAGAAAATTGATATTGAAATGAAAAATCATCATTAAAATGGGAGGGCCTTGAAAAGTCTACCTTAATTGTAAGTTAAGTACAGGGTAACAATGATTCTTCCCCTGTGTCCCAGTCAACATTCATCTCCCAACCAGCATCACTGGAAAAACCAACAGGTAGTTCAGTCATTTGTTGCTTTTCTGCTTATGGGGAGCTTGCTTTGTCCAAATTGTCTACTGTATTCCCTACACTGGAACAGTGAAAGTGTCTGTAAAACACTCTGGATGCTCTCAGTTGTGAAGGTACTATGGCAATGCATTTTTAAAAAATTAAAATTAGTTCTTTCTCAGGTACAATCCAAATCCTATCACAGTCCATGGCAAAGGAGATGACTATATTGTAGGACATCAGAACGTGGAAGCATTTTGGAGCATCATTGTCTGAGTCAGTCTTAAGGAACGTTGATCAACAAGTGAGTCAAGGGTTGGGGGAGGGTGCAGACTTTAAAATAGAGTTAAGGCCACAATCAGATCAGCCATATGGCCTAGTGCATCTCCTATTTCTTATGTTTGACGTGTTATTTATATTATATTCTTAAAATCTGAAAAGCTGCCATGGAAGAGGTTAAATTATTCTTATCTGTTAATATATGGGTAATAGGTTTCATGCAGCGTCTTCTGTAGAAAAGGATTGTACATAATTAGGGATATATAGACTATGTAACTGGGCAAGCATTTCCTAACTTTCTTTTGATTGACTTGTGGGACATGGGGTCTTTGACTGGGCCAGCATTTATTGCCCGTCCCTAGTTGCCCTTAAGGAGGTGATGGTGAGCTGCCTTCTTGAAGCCCCGCGGTCTATATGCTGTAGATTGACCCACAATGCCCTTAGGGAGGGAATTCCAGATTTTGACCCAGCGGCACTGAAGTAACAGTGATACATTTCCAAGTCAGGATAGTAAATGGCTTGGAGGGGAACCAGTTAAAGGTGTTCCCGTGTATCTGCTACCCATGATCTTCTAGATGGAAGTGGTCGTGGGTTTGAAAGGTGCTATGTAAGGATCTTTGGTGAATTTCTGCAGTGCATCTTGCAGATAGTACATACTGCTGCTACTGTGGCGGAGGGAGTAGATGCTTGTGTGCCAATCAAGTGGGCTGCTTTGTCTTGGATGGTGTCAGGCTTCTTGAGTGTTGTTAGAGCTGCACCAGTCCATACAAATGGGGAGTATTCCATCAGAGTCCTGACTTGTGCCTTGTAGGTTGTGGTCAGGTTTTGGAGAATCAGGAGGTGCCGCATTCCTAGTTTTTGACCTGCTCATGTAGCCACTGTGTTTATGTGGCAAGTCCAGTTGAGATTCTGGTCAATGGTAACCGCCAGGATGTTGATAGTGGGAGATTCAGTGATGTCATGTCATTGAATGTCAAGGGGTAGTGGTTAGATTGTCTCTTATTGGAGATGGTCATTGCTTAACATTTGCGTGGTGCAAATGTTACTTGGAGAAAGTGAAGACTACAGATACTGGAGAGTCAGAGTTGAAAAGGGTGGTGCTGGAAAAGCACAGCGGGTCAGGCAGTATCCGAGGAGCAGGAGAGTCGACATTTCGGGCATTGGTACATTTAAACATGACTGCTTTAGTATCTGAGGAGTCGCCAAGTGTTGAACATTGTGCAATCATTGATGAATGTCCCCATTCCTGACGTTATGGAGGAGGGAAGGTCATTGATGAAGCAGCTGAAGATGGTTGGGCCAAGGACACTCCCCTGAGGAACTCCTGCAGAGATGTCCTGGAGTTGATGTGTGGTGATAATGACAGCTATTGACATCAAGATCTCTTTTGACAAAGTGTAGCATCAAGGACCCCTAGCAAAATGGGTATCGCGGGGCAAATTTTATACTGGTTGGAATCTTATGGCACTTACCAGCAAGATGCAGTTGGAAAAGATTTCCTTTGGTAACGTGGCCTTGGATAGAAAAGTATCCAATGAGTGATTAGTCAATAAAAATGTTGAGATGTTGGTTTGATTCACAGATGGTACCGAGATAGTGACCTCAGCCAGGGGAAATTGAAAAGGGTTTCACTGTGACTTGGAAGAAAAACATTGGTTCTTTATTGGCTCTGCACTGACCCCCACTGGAATGGAGTGAATTTTGCATAAATTGAAAAGCCTCGGATGGCTGGGAGCAATTCCTCACCCTCACTTCATTTTTTTACTATGGCTGGATGACTTACTAATACTAGGAGAAAGTGAGGACTGCAGATACTGGAGATCAGATTCGAAAAGTGTGATGCTGGAAAAGCACAGCAAGTGATAGGTAGGCAGGAAGATGGACAGGTAGAGGGGGTGGTGCCAAGTTGGGGGGTTGGATCTGGGATGAGCTAGGGGGAGGGGAGATTATGAAACTACTTACTAATACTCACTGCTGGAGCTCATCCAGGAAGTTAAGACACATGGTCAAATCACTTTGGGGTAACTAGCAAGCATGGAGCCACATTCAATTATTGAGCACCTTGCAGTATTTGAGAGAAAATAGGGATTTTTAGCAGAATGAGCATTCAGGTTTACGTATTGGGACACCAATTTACTCAAGGATTCTTTTAATATGTAAACTCAGCACCAAATTATCAAGCTTTCCCAATTAACCAAATAACAACACTGCCCACCAGAGTAACGATAATAAGAAAAGGAAGGAAACTAGGTGGGGAGCCCAATCAGTTTAATGGTGGAAGGGGAGATAATGTACTCCAGCCCCCATAGTGCCCAGCTCTCTCAGAAAACCTAGAGACTGTTAGAGGACACATTACTTCAGGATTTCCAAATTCTGATTTTAAATGATACAGTGATGATACACTAGTGCCAGGCATCTGGGTTCGATTCCAGCCTCAGGCGACTGTCTGTGCGTAGTTTGCACATTCTCCCTGTGTCTGCGTGGGATTCCTCTGGGTCCTCCAGTTTCCTCCCATAGTCCAAAGATGTGCAGGTTAGGTGAATCAGCCATGCAAAATTTCCCATGGTGTTCAGAGATGTGTAAATTAGGTGCGTTAGTCATGGAAGATGTAGGGGAATGGAGCTGGCTGGGATACTGTTCAGAGGGTCAGTGTGGACTTGATGGGCAAATTGGTTTGTTTCCACACTGTACAGATTCTTTGATTCTAATTGCTAAATAATGAAGGAAGAAGGTGTTTGCAAACAAGATCTTTCCTTGGTTATGTGGGCCACAAAGAAACCTGATATAGAAAGTCAGAAGCCATTGTCTGCTTAAAATCCATCTTTACATTAATTCCATTTGAATTTATTGTGGAGTTCCATCTTGCAAATCATCCACTGATGAGGGCATGTTTTGAAACACAGATTTTCCAAAATGTTTAAAATGTTACCAAAAATCAGTGCTATTCTTAGGGGAGACCCAGGGCTCGGATAAATCACACCTCGCACACCCCTCTCCCTGGGGTATATCACACTGTTCATGACTCCCTCCCTGGGGTAAAACATCACTCTGTGGGGCCCCACTCCCTGGGGTAAAACATCACTGTGTGGGGCCCCACTCCCTGGGGTAAATCTCACTGTGTGTGTCCCTTCTCCCTGGGGTAAATCTCACTATGTGGGTCCCATCTCCCTGGGGTAAATCACACTGTTTGTGTCCCTTCTCCCTGGGGTAAATCACTCTGTGTGGGGCCCCCTCTCCCTGGAGTAAATCTCACGGTGCAGACCCCCTCTCCCTGAGGTAAATCTCACTGTGTGGGTCCCATCTCCCTGGGGTAAATCACACTGTGTGTGTCCCTTCTCCCTGGGGTAAATCACACTGTGTGGGTCCCCTCTCCCTGGGGTAAATCTCACTAGGTGGGTCCCCTCTCCCTGGGGTAAATTCCACTGTGCATTTCCCTCTCCCTAGGGTAAATCTCACTGTGTGTCCCCTCTCCCTGGGGTAAATTCCACTGTATGGGTCCTTTCTCCATGGGGTAAATCACACTATGTCCCCTCTCCCTGGGGTAAGTCTCACTGTGTGGGTCCCTCTCCCTGGGGTAAATCTCACTGTGTGGGACCCCTCTCCCTGGGGTAAATCACAATGTGCAGACCCCTCTTCCTGGGGTAAATCTCACTGTGCATTTCCCCTCTCCATTGGGTAAATCTCATTATGCAGCTATGGCTGTTCCAGCTTTTCTATACCATCCATGAGCAAAGGTCTCTGCGTTGGCAGTTTTAATTTTGTTGTGATTACCATTCAGTCTGTCTTTTATATATTCCCTTTTTACTTCTATTGTATAATTATAATGAAGTTCAATTTGTTTTAAAATTGGCCAATAGTAATCAATGTCAAGATTAGAGTGGAGCTGGAAAAGCACAGCAGGTCAGGCAGCAGCTGAGAAGCAGGAAAATCGACGTTTCAGGCAAAAGCCTTTCATCAGAATGAGGCCTTCCATCCTGATGAAGGGCTTTTGCCCGGAATGTCGATTTTCCTGCTCTTTGGATGCTGCCTGACCTACTGTACTTTTCCAGCGCCACTCTAATCTTGACTCTAATCTCCAGCATCTGCAGCACGCACTTCTGCCCAATTGTAATCTATACTGTGCACTCTGTGCCCTGAAATCCAACCTCCAGACTACCTTTCAATCTGCTGTCAGACTGTGGCAATCCAACGGTCTTCCTCAACTCAGCTTCCAGTTCCTCCTGGTGGTCTATAATCCCAAACCCTTGTGCTTATGACTATCCCCCTTGGGTGTATCTGCAGCTGATAAGAAATATCGAAAAAGGAGTGTGACCCTTTGGCTTAGGTAACAGAGAATAGATTCACAAAAGGATATTTTCAGATCCTTTTGACAATCCCAGGCTGGTATTATCATTCCTTAAGTGTTTTGATCTAAACTGCAACAAAGACTGGGCATTTAAAGAGAACCTTCAACATAATTTAACTCTTCAATGCTGATGTGGGCCAGCCAGCATGAGTGAGAGAGAATGGGACTCCATGTCAGTGGCTGTGCAATTTAGGATGATCTCAAATTTAAGAAGGGGAGAAGGTGGGAATGTGTTGGGATAGTCGAACTTAGATTCTGAGGGGTTCCACAGTAGATGAGCCAAGATGCAGCAGAATCAAGCAACATCGCAGAGGTGGAAATGATTGGTCTTACTGATGCTACAAAGATGTGGCTGGGTGTTATCTAGGAGTTAAGTAAGACTCACAGGATGGGAACTGTCAGGTTCAGTCTCCCACAGTTCCCCGAGGAGAGTAAGTGGAGAATTGCATTTGTAGCAGGCACTGAAAGCAATGGTGTTGGTACTCTCAATATTTAATGAGAGGGAGTAGCACTTCATCGCCTGTGGGACTCAATACTGCATCTCAGTAACTTAGAGCCTGACTGCACAATGTCTCTCTTCCATTTTCCATATACTCTTCTCCCCAAACAGGCTTGTCTTATTGTCTTGCTTACTTTGCCACCAGCCCAGAGGACCCATCTTTACCCTCCCACACCTTAATGTACCCCCATTTAACATCCCAATTTCTCTTTTACACCCATTAGTGACCTCCTTTTATTTCTAATGTATAATTTCCACTGGGCCTCCATATTATCTGTTTCTCTCCCTCCTCCTCTGCCTCTGTCAAAAATATCAAAACCATTTTCCAACTGGTTTCAGTACTGAAGAAGGATCCTCAAAATGATAAGTGCATGTAGTGATTAGAACAAGATGGATCTCACTGACTATGACATCCTTGATTGTGTTATTAACCTGGGCCAATCAAGGATCCCTGGTCAACCAATATAAACAGGAGATGATTACCTGCCCCTCTTCCGTGGTTACGTTAGAGCCCGGGTGTCCTTGGAGAAGGAGCACGCGGTGTCCACCAACACCCTGGAGTTGTTCAGGGAGAGGTGGGCGCCGCAGGGAGTGGAGTGCATCATTTCTCCCTCCAACTCTATTTTGATTTAGTCCCTACCCAAAAAAAAAATAAACAGGGGATTGCCTGCCCCTCTTCCGCGGTTATGTTAGACCCCGGGTGTCCTTGGAGAAGGAGCACGCGGTGTCCACCAACACCCTAGAGTTGTTCAGGGAGAGGTGGGCGCCGCAGGGAGTGGAGTGCATAATTTCTCCCTCCAATTCTATTTTGATTTAGTCCCTACCCTCCCCTTCACTGTTTTGATCACACAGCACTGTCCCTTGATGTGAAGGGCAGTGTTTGTCACTGGCCACCCGGGTGTTTTCCTATCTTCCTGGTGGTGGAAATTGAATAAAGATTCGTGCACTTTGTGTCTTTCACTGTGTCTCCCACCTGCACACACACACCATGGGTGCTGGGGAAAAAATAAGCACTACCGCACTTAGGTGGTAGTGTGGGGGTTAAATGTTTTTTAAAAAAAAACAGGAGATGATTACCTGCCCCTCTTCCATGGTTACGTTAGAGCCCGGGTGTCCTTGGAGAAGGAGCACGCGGTGTCCACCAACACCCTGGAGTTGTTCAGGGAGAGGTGGGCGCTGCAGGGAGTGGAGTGCATCATTTCTCCGTCCAATTCTATTTTGATTTAGTCCCTACCCTCCCCTTCACTGTTTTGATCACACAGCACTGCCCTTTGATGTGAAGGGCAGTGTTTGTCACTGGCCACCCGGGTGTTTTCCTATCTTCCTGGTGGTGGAAATTGAATAAAGATTCGTGCACTTTGTGTCTTTCACTGTGTCTCCCACCTGCACACACACACCATGGGTGCTGGGGAAAAAATAAGCACTACCGCACTTAGGTGGTAGTGTGGGGGTTAAATGTTTTTTAAAAAAAAACAGGAGATGATTACCTGCCCCTCTTCCATGGTTACGTTAGAGCCCGGGTGTCCTTGGAGAAGGAGCACGCGGTGTCCATCAACACCTGGAGTTGTTCAGGGAGAGGTGGGCGCTGCAGGGAGTGGAGTGCATCATTTCTCCCTCCAATTCTATTTTGATTTAGTCCCTGCCCCCCCCCCCCCCCCCCTTCACTGTTTGATCATGCAGCATTGCCCTTTTATGTGAAGGGCACTGCTTGTCATTGGCCACTCAGGTGTTTCCTTTCTTCCTAATTGTGGAAACTGAATAAAGATTCATGCACCTTGTGTCTCTCACTGTGTCTCACACCTGCACGCACACAACATTGGGGCTGGGGGAAAAAAAGATAAACAGGAGATGATTAGCTGCCCCTCTTCCGTGGTTACGTTAGAGCCCGGGTGTCCCTAGAGAAAGAGCTCGCAGTATCTACCAACACCTTCTAGGTTTCCAGGGAGAGGTGGGGACCACAGGAAGTGAAGTGGTTTAGTTCCCCCCAACTCTATTTTGATTTAATCCCTGCCCTACCCTTCACTGTTTGATCACGCAGCATTGCCCTTTGATGTGAAAGGGGCTGCTTGTCACTGGCCTCTCGGGTGTTTAAAGATTTACACACTTGTTCTTCACTGTGTCCGACACCTGCACACACATCACATGGCTACTGTGGAAAATGAAAGCACTACCGCTGTAGTGTGTGTGTGTGTGTGTGGAGGGGGGAAGAAATAAAAAAATATATAAATGGGAGATTTGGAATCCCCTCAGTCTAGGGGACTGACTCTGTGAAAAAAAATATAAACAGGAGATTCCGAAGGTCTCCTCAGTTGACGGTCTGACTCTGAGCTGGATGGCCACAGCTAGTGTACTGTGCATATGTAAATAAAGTTAAAAATCACACAACACCGGGTTATAGTCCAACAGCTTTAATTGGAAGCACACTAACTCTACCACCTGATGAAGGAGCAGTGCTCTGAAAGCTAGTGTGCTTCCAATTAAACCTGTTGGACTATAACCTGGTGTTGTGTGATTTTTAACTTTGTACACCCCAATCCAACACCGGTTTCTCCAAATCATATGTAAATAAAGGGTAACATGTTGGTGACAGGATACCGGCCTCTGTGCAGTTATTTCAGTGAGGATCTCTCCCCACAGATGCTGTCAGACCTGCTGAGTCTCTCCAGCATTTTCCGCGTTTATTTAACGAGAGGGGATTAGTTTGCCCGGCACTGTTTACATACACAGATATAAACTAATACATACGACGCAGATAGTACTGGCCCTTTAAGCAAAACAACCCGCCCAGTTCATGAATATGTATCTGAGTTCTGTATGACTCTGGCTGTTTGCTATTTAACAAGCGCTGATACATACATGAGACACCCGGAAAAAAAAATCTTCCCTTCCCGGGAATTTTTTTTTGTCTGCAAGAAGTTTCAAAACTTCAACATTCAAACGGCCACAATTGTTTGGAAATGTTCTAACTAAACGGATCCAGCAAATCGAAACACCTACCTATATGTGTGCGTATGTGTGTGTGTGTGGGTTAGTTAAAAAGATCAGCACGAGTGACCAAGAAAACACGTGTTTGGATTTCAAAAAGAGAGGAATATTCTGCGAAGGATGAAGCTTGGAGGGAAATTACTAATTATTAAGGAGCCGTGGCGAAATCTTTGAAAGGGAGTCGCTTGGGAGGGCATTTATTTCAATGACCACGTTAAATTTCTCAAAGTTTCAATCCAGTAAGAGACGGTTCGGCTCGCAGTTAATTTCTGGTGAATATCATAAATTCATCGCCCCTGACAGCTCAGTGTCCGCCAGGAGCGAGCTGGTGAGACCTCCTGCAAGTTTTGGGAATTGTCAATGTTACGTGAGGCGATCGGTTCTGAAGATTTGACTGCAAATGACACGGCGAGATGACAGCCCAAGATAAGTGTTCATGCTGAGATCATGCGAGTGAGGTCAAGCATGTTCGGTCTGCCCAGCTGGTATGTTCACACTTGTGTTTAAGCTTGCTCCCCTGTCCCGGTAAAACCGTATTCTGTCACTGACCGTGACACTTTCAGACTGCGTCTTCTCAGGCATCATTTTTAAACTAAATCTTTGTGCGGACCTTCCGCGTTGAGGTCGCTGAAAATGTAAGGTTATGAGTTGATTTCATGACTGACACTGTAGCAATTTGAATGGGAAATTTTGGGCAGGGAGAGCGTTAAGCGCACAGCTCGGAGGGAAATTCTGAGCTCTTTCTCTGCATTTGCGTTTCTAATGGGTCCATTCCCCCCAACTTTTTTTCAGGAGTTGGTATTGCTGGAAATCTTGGCTGCTAGCTGCGTTGGTCCTGGGATTTGGAGCCCTCTACAGTACTCAGGTGAGTAACAATTCAAACTGAATCAGTCAGGTAATTCCAATATACAGTACACCTATATATGGCACATACACCCACACGTGCATACACACAGTCAACACAAAACCAGCAAAATATGTTTCATTAGCAATTAATATATGGAGGTTGATTTACATTTGTTTTTTTTTATTTTCCATTTCCTCTCTCTTATTTTCTGGCTGACTTTAGTGGAACTATCAAACTCTTACTGAGATTACAGGCATCAGCTGATTGTTTAGCTTGGCTACTGTTTTCTCTTCATCTGAATTTTCTTGTCCATACAATAAATTCAGTTCCTTGGTTCTGATTTCCATGGATTTGGAGGTAGACAGTTCCTCAAATGGTGCATCTGTACAGAGAATATGCAGCAAATGATGTGAAAGATTTTGTTGGCATGAATAATTTGCATTTACGTAGCTGTCTATCCCCTGCAGCATATCAGATATATTTCTCGCCATATTGCCTGATTGCGGACAGATAACCAATGACAAGTTGATACTATGTTAGATGCAGACCCAACCTCTCCAGTTCCCCATTCAGCATTTGTGTTTGAATTTGCTTCTATACTAGATAGATGCTATTACGTGTTACTGCAGTTCTCATCACAGTGGCCTTTTAAACATTAGAAAGCTCTATCCTATTTTTCAAAACCTCTTACACAATGAGTTATTTGTGGAGTGCAGCAAAGGTTGTGCTGCAGGAAAACACTCAATGATCGTGATAGTACAGGAGCACCCAGGAGCCTGTACACAATGTTCAACTACTCCAAGCTTCAAGTAAATGAACCCCAAGGCATATCAATTGGATTAATGCCATTTGGGATTGAGTGTCAATTTCATGTTTCCCCATTTCTTGCTACTTTCTCTGCCTCACTGAAGTGGCTGTTGTCCAGGATCAGGAGGCACCTTGGGAGTACTTCTTAGGTAAATTGAATCTTGTCTCGCTTGGCATCTGCATTTAACAGAAAGGAAGGTGGGAGAAGCAGTGGTGGGAGTCACTGGTCAGCGTGACCAAGCACTGAGGAAAAAGTGAGGACTGCAGATGCTGGAAACCAGAGTTTAGATCAGAGCGATGCTGGAAAAGCACCGCAGGTCAGGCAGCATCCGAGGAGCAGGAGAGTCCATGTTTCAAGCATAATCTCTTAATCAGGAACAAAACATTAACTCTCCTGATCATCAGATGCTGACTGACTGGCTGTGCTTTTCCAGGACCTCACCTTTTGACATTAATGACATTGCAACTTGCTTCACCAAAGCCTCAAATCTTAACTTCCCATAGTGTGTTCAAATTATTTCCCTCTTTCTGTGTAGCCCCCTCCTGCTCTACAATTATCTGAGACCTCTGTTCTCCATCAATTCTAGCTGCTTGTGCATCCCCAGCTTCGTTTGACCTGACATTGCGGTCATGTTTTCAATCGTCCAGAGCCCAAGATTTGCATTTCCCTCTTTAAGCCTCACTGCCTCTCTCTCTTCTTTCAAGACACTTGCCTTAAACCTCTTCAAACATGCATTTTGGTTACATGTTCCAATGTCTCCTTTTTTGACTCAGTGTGAATATTTTTTGATTGAGCTCCTGCTAATCACTTTGGGACATTATTACTATCTTAGATTTGCTACATGAATGCAAACAGCTATTTTATTTTTGTTATTTGGCAGCCTGCCAGGGAGAAGCTGTCCTGGTTGAGGGCCAAGTGTCAACCATGGGCTCAGCTCTGGCTTGTGTCAAGTGTGGGATCAGACTTACAGATGGATTCTCATGATTAAATATCCCGATATGTGTTGAATTTTTAATTCTTAGTGAAGTTCTAGCTTTCATTAAGAAGAGCTATAGAGCCTGGGAAGTTGGAAGCGAGGGTGATGTGCAGCTTTAAAATTGCTTTTACATTATGCTACAGTCTATGTGAGAATCATCAGCTCCTCACCTCAGAGTGTTATGCAGCTGGCTGAAGGTAAGTGTATCTCAATTCTCAAAAGACAACTGTGCAGCACTTGTACTTAGGATTACAGGTTCAACTGTGACACGCAGGCAATTTAACTTTTGAGTAATTTCCATAGGGGTGATATTTCTTTAAAGTGACCCTTGTTTTCTTTTGTTCTGACATGTCACATTAATCACCTGTTAACAATCACAGGCACATAATAAATGGCTCCGAACATGTCAATAACTTCTGCCTCTGCTGTGGAAAAGGGATCAGGTTAAAGCTAGAAATAGGCTGGGGCTTTAAATTTGCCACATTTCAGCTTGGCAATGTATTGTCGGTGGCACCCGTTTTAGTTTTCCTGTTTCTGTGGTATACCACATGCTAAAAGACATTTCCTTTATAACCAATGAGGCCTATCTTATTTATATGTAAGAGGTTGGATTATGAGTGAGTTAAAATTGTGCCTGTCAAGTAACATTTTCAAAAGAAAAACCCGAGGTTTGATTTCCAATATGCTGAGCTAGTTAATCAAGTCTCTAAAGCACTAAAGGGTGTATTCATAATTGGACTGTGCCTTGAATTAGCAAGGAGAATATTGTTCTGTGATCCAGTCTTTCTCTGTTTGGCAACCTTTGTTGGACGTGTACATATGTGGCTGTCAAATTAAGGATCAGACTCAGCTCTGTCACCACCCAGAGCCAAATTGCCTTCTGGCGCTTATGGTCAATGCTCAAACATGAATAATGCCCTTTGTGTGAAGTACTGTGACCCAAAGGTAACATTTCTTTGGAGTCTCCTCACATAGCTCACAGCCCTGACACAAGGGACAAGCCTCATGGCTCTTCCGTGAACCCTCATTGTTCAATTTTTTTTTAACCTTGGAGAAAGATCAAGCGGAAGGTGTGAACGACATGTTCCCACAGGTAGATTCCTCTAGCTTCCACTTACACGTGTGAGGAGCAACACTTTAAAAGCAAATAGCCAAGGGGTAATTTCCTGCAATGCACCAAACTGTATGGATCAGACAGCATGCATGAAAGCCCCAAAATGAGCTTCCTTTTAAATGCTGACCGAGTCCTGGGAGTTTTTTTTTAAACATTGCATTCCCTTAGGTAGGGGAAAACCAGCCAGTTCACAGTATGATGACTGTCAAAAGAACTTGCTTTAAACACAACACAGTAAATAGCTGCAGTCCATTGAAGAATGAATTAGTCAGTAGCTGGGGGCGCGCTATTTCACAACAAATCTTGCGAATTTCTGTTGCCCCGCATGCATGCTGCTATGTGTGCCGTAATGTTGCTGCTTGAAAGACTGCACAAAATTCAGCAGTTACTAAAAAATAACAATCATTGCCTTCTTCACAGTCCTATCATTTATTCAGTTCAGGACAGCTATATAACCTCATATTCAGTTTGTTTTTATTATCTCATATGGTTGACTGTTCCAGAAGTTTTTTACAGAAGGCAGCATGTCTTTTCTGTTTGATGCTGCTCTGAGCTGGGAGATTGTGCTCAAAAAATGGCAGGTTGATGTGTGCAATGCTTTCCTTTTTGGGCAAGTTAGCTTCTGGTTGCAGAATGGTCAGTTCTTACTATCAATTTCACGCGGTGGTAACTCTCCATGGTGCAATCACTGTTAGAGGTTTACCATTAGCTTGGTATCTCAGGAATGAGGACAATGCTTGCTCATGGCAAGAAGTAATAGTGTTTTTAAAGTGTGGAAGCAATTGCGCTACAGCTATCACATAGTTTTTATTGAGAAGGAGACTCTCCCATTCTTACTACATGCCAAAGGTGCATTGAAATGATTAATAGATTGATTTACAGTTTGGCCACATTGTAACACACCTTCCATGTAAGACTGGAGATGGGTTTTGGACTCAAAGCGTCTGACCTAAATGTAAGAATGCTAGTCCACTGCATTCACTGCACACAATGTGGTCCTCTCTCCTTTGGGGAAACTAAGCGTAGACTGGGTGACCGCTTTGCAGAACATCTATGTTTTGCCCACAGAAAAGACCCTGAGCTTCCAATTGCCTGCCACTTTAATATACCACCCTGTGTCCTGGCTAATATCCCTGACTCAGTGTTACTGCAGTGCTCCAGCAAAGCTCAGTGCAAGCTGGAAGAACAGTGCCTCATTTTCCACTTGGAGACCCTGCAGTCCTCCAGACTCAATATCGATTGCAATAATTTTAGGGCCTGAACCCCCCCCCCCCCCCCCCCCCC
>NC_057740.1:32795848-32798430 GCF_004010195.1 Chiloscyllium plagiosum
CACACACCAGACCTTGTTATCACATAGTCTGCTATTACACACTATCTATTGTTAGCCACTAACAGTCTCTATTAACAACTATTCTCCTTCCCACCAGAATGTTATCAACTCATTTGCCTAGATTAGAGTGGTGCTGGAAAAGTACAGCAGGTCAGGCAGCATCCAACAAGCAGGAAAATCGACATTTCGGGCAAAAGCCCTTCATCAGTAAGCAAAGGAAACACTTACCACACTTTTAGAAGAGACCATCACACACACCCCAACCACCATCAATCACATTACCAACGAAAACATCATGAAGCTGGTGGACCTGTGCCTCACCACCCACTTCACCTTCAACAACATTGTCTACAAACAAACCAATGGCACACCCATGGGATCTCCGCTATCAGGATTCATAGCAGAAGCAGTAATGCAAAGAATAGAACAAACAGCCCTACCAACCATCAAACCAAAAATCTGGGTCCGCTACGTAGATGACACCTTTGTCGTCACAAAACGAAACAAGATAGAAGAGACATTTAACATCATCAACAACATCCTCACAGGCATAAAGTTCACCAAGGAGGAAGAAACTGACAACAAACTGGCAGTCCTGGATGTCACAGTCGAAAGAAAGGACAACGGAGAACTACAAAGCTGCGTATACAGAAAACCGACAAACACTGACCAAATACTTATCTACACCAGCAACCATCCCAACACACACAAACAAAGCTGTATCAGAACACTATTCCAACGAGCCACCACACACTGCAGCACAGATGAACTTCAGAAAACAGAGGAGAACCACCTATACAACGTATTCAAGAAGAACGGATACTCAAAAAATACAGTGCGCAGATTCCTCAAGAACAAACCACGACAAGCAGACCAAAGACAGCCAGAAATCCTAACCACCTTACCATACATCAAAGAAGTTTCAGAAATGACAGCCAGACTACTAAGACCCCTCGGAATCCTAGTAGCACACAAACCCACCAACACTCTCAAACAAAAATTAACAAGCTTAAAAGATCCAGTACAACCCATGGACAAAACCAACGTCATCTACAAAATTCCATGCAAGGACTGCCACAAACACTACGTAGGACAAACAGGAAGAATCTTAGCTACCAGGATACACGAACACCAGCTAGCCACAAAAAGACACGACCCTCTCTCCCTCGTAGCCCTACACACGGATGAAAAAAACCACCATTTCGACTGGGACAACACATCTATCCTGGGACAGGCTAACCAAAGACATGCCAGAGAATTCCTAGAGGCCTGGCACTCCAACCACAACGCCATATACAAACACGTAGATCTAGATGCCATCTGTCAACCCCTCAGAAAACGAACAGGAAATGACATCACCACAAACCTCAGGAACCCCATCCAGGAGAAAGATATAAATAGAAAGCAGGAGACAACAGCTTTGCTTCACTTGGAGGTCGCCACTGATGATATTACCTAGCCAGGTAATGAAACGTCTGGATATCAAACCTACAGCTCAGCGAGCAAACCTACACCCTAAATCTCAACCTAAGCTACAAACCTTCACAAACCTTGCAAAAACCTATGGGCGCAACACGCTCCAACTTACCCAAAGATTGGAAAGGAATGCCATCCGAGAGAGTTCCACCCACGAACAACTGTACTTCCTGCATGAATGTTTAAGAAAACAGGTACTGCCAAAATGTATCCAATATAAACCACCGATAAAAACACCTCAAGCCAGAAGTTTAACAGAACAAAACGGCCGCAGAATGCTCCGAGAACTAATCAGTGATGCCCACCACAGACTCCGAAAATACAACCGGGAAATTGCGCGCCAAAAACCGTTATTCAAACAAACAACAAATCAAGAATGGACAGACGCGGTAGAACGAGCCATAAACACCAAACAATGACAAAGACAGATAAAGAAAAATCGGGACCTGAAGAAAAATCTTGACAAACTCACAAAAAAGACAAAACCGATAACACAGGGGCATGGATAAAGAACTTATCAGATGGGACCCTATCAGACACAGAAAAAGCGGTAGTAGTCAAAGGATTAAATTTCAATTACCGAGACGCTGACAAGAAGGATTTCCTAGCGGCATTAGAAACCACATTGAAGGACAACAAACTCATGGAAGAAACACAACAAGCGATCAGACAGACCGTTGCACCTATTCTGAGCCGAAAGAGGGAAGGAAACAAACTGAACACACAAGAAAAGAAATCCCTAGCAAACCTCAAAATATTACCTGCAGATAAAGGTCGGCTCACAGTCATCCTGAATCCCCTCCTAGTCCAGGAACTCCCCACATACGTTCGAGACACCACCCACGCCCTCCACCTCCTCCAAGACTTCCTTTTCCCCGGCCCCCAACGCCTCATCTTCACCATGGATATCCGATCCCTCTACACCTCCATCCGCCATGACCAGGGCCTCCAAGCCCTCCGTTTTTTCCTCTCCAGACGTCCCCAACAGTACCCTTCCACCGACACTCTCATTCGTTTGGCCGAACTGGTCCTCACCCTTAACAATTTCTCCTTCGAATCCTCCCACTTCCTCCAGACCAAAGGGATAGCCATGGGCACACGTATGG
>NC_057740.1:32801774-32818563 GCF_004010195.1 Chiloscyllium plagiosum
GAACAGGAAATGACATCGCCACAAACCCCAGGAACCCCATCCAGGACAAACGTATAAATAGAAAGCAGGAGACAACAGCTTTGCTTCACTTGGAGGTCGCCACTGATGATGTTACCTAGCCAGGTAATGAAACGTCTGGATATCAAACCTACAGCTCAGCGAGCAAACCTACACCCTAAACCTCAACCTGAGCTACAAACCTTCACAAACCTTGCAAAAACCACTCTAATCTAGACTCTGATCTCCAGCATCTGCAGTCCTCACTTTTTCCTAACTCCTTTGCCAACTGTTTTTCTCTCTCTTTGGGCTCTATCCCTACTTGTCATCTCTTCCTTACCTCCTCCACTCACCCTATCATCTGAATATAAACTGACATTTTCCCAGTTACCATCAGTTCTAAGGAAGGGTCACTGGACCCAAAATGTTAGCTTTGATTTCTCTTCACAGATGCTTCCAGACTTGCTGAGCTTTTCCAGCAACTTATGTTTTTGTTTCTGATTTACGGTATCTGCAGTTCTTTCAGTTTTTTATTAAGAATACTCTGGCTGGACCATAAAGATTCTCAGCCAGACAGAGCAGTAGAAGTCTTGATTTTGTGCCCAGTCTTTGCTGAGATGGTTTTGACTTTAGCCAGGCATTGCTTGGGCTGCTGGTATTGGGTTCAGTCTTCTGAAGCTGTGGAGAGTGGTGGAGGATCTGGAGTTTGGGGGAGAATTGATCGCTACCCCACAAGAAAGGTCAGAGTGGACATTATAGAAGCAGTATTGATACTGGTGCTCTCCAGGACCTCACAGCCTGCCAGCATTTACTATCAAAACTTGCACAGGAAAGATTATGGTAAAAATATTAAAGAGAAGACAGGTTGTTTGGCAACCAATGCACTTTCATAGATTCCCTGCAGTGTGGAAGCAGGCCCTTCGGCTCAATAAGTCCACACCGATCCTCTGAAGAGTAACCCACCCAGTCCCATTCCCCTATCTTATTACTTCACATTTCCCCTGACTAATGCACCTAACCTACACATCCCTGAACACTATGGGCAATCTGCACATCTTCAGATTGTGGGAGGAAATTGGAATACCTGGAGTAAATCAGCTCAGACATGGGGAGAATGTGCAAACTCCACACAGTCGCCCAAGGCTGGAATTGAACCCGGGACCCTGGTGCCGTGAGGCAGCAGTGCTAACCACTGAGCCACCATACTACCCACTTAGGTTGCACAAGTAGGCTCATGCCAATCATCTACTCAAATACCTTGATTCCTGTCTTTCAACAACACAATCTCTATTCTTAAATCCTGACATGATCTCTACTTCAACTCTATTGAATTCACATTTCACAGCTCACAACCTACCATACTGAAATAATTGTCATGCTGTTTCAAAGCTTTTACATTTAATCTTCCATCTTTACCTACTTGGTCAAGAATATCAGTGCCATTACAACCGTAGTGTTAATAATTACTTACCTCTCCCTCTTCATCATTTCTTTTCAGATGCTTCGTCCTTTTTTACCTCAAAGATTGACTGCGCATTTGAGCTGCCAAGTACTTTTGTTTAAAAAACGATCATTTCTGAGGGGCACAGGGGAGTGTTCAAATCCAGTAATTTCCTGGAAAAAGCTGAAGATAAATCATTCTCCTCCCAAGATTAAAGCAAAAAAATGTGTGTATTATATTTCGATTGGTGTATCAGTCAGATCAAGGCTGCCGCAGTTGAGAAACATTTTTCTTTGGTGAATTTTCTGTTTTCAGTGTGACTGTGAGAACACTGGGGAATGGAAAGCTGTCATTGGGCTTCAGTAATGGTTAGCATCAAGCACATTCAAGAGAGCGAGGGAACACAATCAAATGCCAAGTGAAGCTCCCTCTAACTTTCAAATATAAGCAAATGATGGAATAAAATAGAAACAGAAAGTACCGAAGAAACTTTGTGGGTCTGACAGCATATATGGAGATGAAGAACAGAGTTAGTTTTGAGTCCAAATTGACTCCAAAGTTAAGTTCTGCAGAATACTATTAAATGTGAAACATTTACATGGTTTCTCTCTCCTCAGATGCTACCAGAACTGCTGAGGTTTTCCAGCATTTTCTGTTGTTATTCCTCCCTCGAGCCTGGTTCCAGCACAATCATGAACACATGTCTTTGGAAATATCTGAAGATGCGAGGTTGCCTCCCTTAAATTTTGTAATTTCCAAAAAAAACTCAAATCATTTTTTAAATATTTAGAATCAACCGGAAGAACTGCAGATGGTGGAAATCAGAAACAAAACAGAAACTGCTTGAAAAGCTCAGCAGGTCTGGCAGCATCTGTGGAGAGAAATCAGAGTTAATGTTTTGGGTCCAGTGACCCTTACTCAGAACTGCCAGAGACACTATTGGTGCAGCACATGAATCAGTGTTTATAATACTACCGTAGTTAGTGAAAAATAGTATGAGTGCCGTCATGGGTCATAAATTAAGACGTCAAGTGAGTCTGTGTAGCTAACCCTTTAGTTAGATAAACACGAAGGTGCATATTAGCTCACAAGGGAATTATTCCAAGTAAACTTCTCAGTTAACTGTTCTTGTTAAACTTTTGATGCCAGAAATCTGCCAATTGCCTATTACAATAAACTTATGCCTTTATTTACACATTGTAATAATTTAAAAAGCTCATTGTGTTTGTCACAGCTTATTTGTCAGAATCACTCAGTTTCCATACTGGAAATGGAACAGATTCAAAAGTGATCCACAGTAACAGTATTTGCATGAGTACGTGGTTGATATAGGGAACAGATTCCCTAGGAAGATGTGGGAACAATTAGTATTGATAACTTCAGCCGCAAGTTAGGGAGATGTTGTTCCATCAATAATATTTGGGGCATAGTGTGAGCAAGCTGAGATATGATCTGATGATTGTAACCTATTGAAGGATCAGGTGACTTTGCACCTAAGGTTCCCAAGGATTTCATTGCCTCATATTTACACTAGTTAACAATTCCATTATTATGTCTTGCAAACAGCAGCATCATAAACGGTGAACTAGATGGACTCTGCTTCTGCAACCTCCTCCAGCCTCTCTCCGCTATCACTCTGACCCCCTCCCGGTCACACACCACTATCACTCCGACCCCCTCTCGGTTACACTCCATTCCATCTTTCCGATGTCTTCCAGTCCTGGTTCCTATCTCTGTCTGAATCCTCCTCCAATCCTTCCATTCTAATATGCTAACTATTTTGCATTCCACTAATGTAATGAGGGGTATGGGCCAAGTGCTGGAAAATAGGACTAGATTAAGTTAGGATATCGGGTCAGCATGGTCAAGCTGGATTAAAGGGTCTATTTCCAAGCTGTACATCTCTATGGGGATGTTGCCAGTGCAGGAGGATTTGAGCTACAGGTAGAAGCTGAATAGGCTGGGGCTGTTTTCCCTGGAGCATTGAAGGTTGAGGGGTGACCTTATAGAGATTTACAAAATTATGAGTGGCATGGATAGGGTAAATATGCATGGGGTTGGGGAGTCCAGAACTAGAGGGCATAGATTTAGGGTGAGAGGGGAAAGATATAAAAGAGACCTACGGAGCAACATTTTCACACAGAGGGTGGTACATATATGGAATGAGCTGTCAGAGGAAGTGGTGGAGGCTGGTACAATTGCAACATTTAAGAGGCATTTGGATGGGTATGTGAATAGGAAGGGTTGGAGGGATATGGGCCGGGTGCTGGCAGGTGGGACTAGATTGGATTGGAATATCTGGTCAGCATTGATGGGTTGGACTGAAGGGTCTGTTTCCATGCTGTACATCTCTATGACTCTAGTGAAAAATCCTTTAGTCACCCTGTGTGTACTGTCTAGAACTCTAACCCCTAAATCTCTGCCAAAAGCATCCCTGCCCACTTTCTAAGACCTATCCCTTCAACCGATCATATTCCCACATTCCATAAATTTCAATTCTTTTTAATCTGACATCAACAAGTTAGGGCTTTTTAACGTGTTAAAGGTTATATAAAATATACCAGTAAATTCTATGACAAGTAATTATGTTTATAAAACTGGTGCTGTCCATTAAAACTGATGGATACTGGAACATCTTCATGGAACAGGGTATTCGCCTGTGGTTCAGAGAAAACAGAAATCAGGATTCAGAATCGTAATTTCCACGCAATCATGTCTAGAGTTCTCTTTTCCACTTTGAGATGTAAGATTAGTGTTGGTTTCGATAATGGATGGTAACGTTATTTGGTATCTTGAATTTGTAGTGCTAATCATCCATGGTTTTTGTGAAAGTTTTTGCAAGTTTAATATATATTGCATTACTTAATCAATTCTGTATTACCTTATCTGGCTGCCCATAGTCTAAGATAATAATAATAAACACAATTGTGCACATTTAAGCACCATAAGGCAGAGGTTCCTGGTCAGTGACAGTGTGTGCCAGTCCAAGCAGGAATATGATTATGATTACTGATGATGTTACCTGGCCATGGTAATGAAACATCTGAAAACAAACATTCCAACTCAGCGAGCTAACTTACATGCTTATTCAGTACCATTTCAGTCTCTCTATTTAATGGGAGGCGAATGATACTTAGCGGCTTTATACAGGAATTTGAATCTACCTTCCCATAGCCCACCATCCCTTTGCCATCAAAATACTTTCTATGAGGGAAGACACAGAATGTGTTTCACTCAGCAAGTTGAGTCTGGCAGTACACTGCCCAAATGGATGTTGGAAGCAATTGCTTTCAAAGGGGAGTTGGATAAATAGTTGATAGGGAAAAATTTGCAGAGTTATCAAGACAGACAAGGTGAGTGAGAGTAATTGTAAAGTTCTCTCAAAGAACTGATGAAATTGGTTGAATGGCTTCCGCTTAGCTGTCTAATTTCACATTTCTCTGTAGTGGTGATCTCATTCAAAGTCTTTGTTCTTGATGAGCTCAAAAGGAGAATTAGGAGTAATTTTCCAGGGAGGATGCTGATCTCCTTGCCATCTAAACCTTAAGTATCCTGTGAGGTCCTGTATCAGAGCCAGAAATCTTGTGTGGTCCCACATCACCGAACGCTAACCGACATTATCAAAAGAATCACAGTTGATCAAAGCAAGGATGAGCTCCATGTGATCTAAATAATATCAGATGCCATGTCACTGCACAATAGTCCAACTAAGGTTCAAATGATGAATAAAATGCTCTGGTTCCCATGATTTACGGCCCTGCATGAATTATTTTGCTTAGATTTCTGCTTTGTGTTCCACACCCAAAAAGGGCCAATATTTTCAAGTCAAATTGGCTGCTCATTGCTGGTGTCCTCAATAAAGTTCTGGCCACCAGAAACAATGGCATGTAACATCGACCAAATGTCATCACTGACCTCATGAATTTGCTCAAGCGTCACTAGTGTTGAATAAAAAACAAAGAACTGAGGATATTGGAGCTCTGAAATGAACACAGAAATTACTGGAGAAACCCAGCATATCTGATAACATCAGTAGAAAGCAAGTAGAGTTAACATTTCGGGTCCAGTGACCCTTCTTCAGAACTGGGTGTCCTGAAGAAAGGTCACTGGTCCAAAAAGATTGACTACTTTATCTTCACTGAACCTGCTGAGTTTATCCAGAAATTTCTGTTTGTGTTTCAATGTTGAATAAGATTTATTGGGACCAATATTAACCTTCAGCGGATGTTTGGTGGGTAACGGGCAGGAAAATCGTACTCTGTGACAAGCCCCAGGCACTTTAAGCAGCGGGGAACACAGCAATATTTCTTTCTTTCATTCATTGAATGTAGGCATCACTGGCTCAACCAGTATTTATTACCCAATGCTAGTCGTCCTTGAGGAGGTGGTGGGTGAGGTGAACTGCTTCCTGGGTGACTTTGTACTGTTAACTGGATTCTAACAGATTTTAACCAATCCAAGTTCCCAGACAGTCAGCTCCAGAGCAACGTTGTGAATGTTATCATGGTTTTTGTTCTGTTAATCCTCCTCATGTTTAGTCTAAATTACTAATGCTGTCTGAAACCAAGTTATGATTTGGAGATGCCGGTGTTGGACTGGGGTGTACAAAGTTAAAAACCACACAGCACAAGGTTATAGTCCAACAGGTTTAATTGGAAGTACACTAGCTTTCGGAGCGCCGCTCCTTTATCAGGTAGTTGTGGAGGACACAATTGGAAGACACAGAATTTATAGCAAAAGTTTACAATGTGATGTAACTGAAATTACACATTGAAAAATACCTTGATTGTTTGTTGAGTCTTTCATCTGTTCGAATACCATGATAGTTTCACTTCTTTCATGTGTAAATCACAAAACCTTTTTTAAAAAGTTGCATTCTCAGGTTAGCTGTAATAATTGGTGTTAGCTAGACAATGTGTTGAAGGTGTTAGCCCCACACAGGATTAATAGTCTAGCAATAATACCACTAGGCAATTGCTTCCCCGTTATGGCTGACCAGGAAGGTTTCCAACCCTTTCTGCCTGTCACCAGATGTTCTGGTTGGATTTACAGGCTGACTAACAACCTGTTGAGCCACATTGCAAATGCACCTTCTATCACCAACAAGTCCTAATGTGAGACTCAAACCCAGAGTCTCTGACCCAGAAGTTGGATTGTAATCCATTGGTCAATGTAACTTCCCATTTAAGCACTTACTTTACCTTCTGTCCATTTTATACTCTGCTGTTGGTCTATGTTTCCTAGTAATAAAAGGGGATAGAGTATAACCATGTCTGCTTTGTGGCATGCCATTTCATTCATTGGACATGGTTCCTGTTGAGGTTCATCTATCCCTTAGTACTTCGCTCATAGAAGCCCTTCAATAAAGATCATCTTCACTGCAGGATTTTATTAAGCTACCCCCTTCTTCAACCATGGTTTTCTTTAGTGTTTAAACTCAGTGACACTTGGGTCGTTTAGGATTTCAGATGACATTTCTTCTGACAGCCACTTACACTTTCCAACAGGAGACTGAACTCTGCAACTGTGCTTTCTGTCCATCACTGCCCCTGGGCTCCTGCCAATCAACTCCCCATGTATCAGAAGATGAGGAGAAGGGATCAGCAAGCGACTGATAGACTTCAAGTTACACTGCAGGGTCCCTGTGAGAAACTGCAAAAACTAGCACACTGAGTGTGAAATCTGTTACTACTAAGACAGACTCCCACCCCTGACTATATTTTTTAAACAAACAGAAAGGGCGATAATGAATGGTAAAGCTGTGTTTGTTTTTCTGCACAACTTGAGTAATTGGGAGGGGTTGTTGAGTCCAGTCATGCGAAGGAACCTAATTAGCATGCACAGAAAAAATGGCATTATCTCTGAAATACTCACACGTAGTGAATGCATCCCTATTAACTTAATACTCCCACATGCTGTCAGTTTGAGTGACCTCTCCAACACAGCTGCTGCAATGATATCAAGAACCCATTGTTCCTTTTTAAATAATAAAAAGATGGAAAGAGAACTGTTGATATTAATCCTGATTCTTCTTTAATCAATTAATAAGGATTTTTCTCACTTGTAAGAGTGAGGCTCCCTGTTTAAGTTTTAACAGTATTGAAGAGTTTGCAGTTTTAATAGGTTCTGGGAGTGTCGCTTGGAAGGTGAGTATAAACTTCTATTTACAATTCCAATGGTCATTGTTCCTCTGGTCCTCCCTATTGTATGGTTTCAAATTCTAAACATTGTTGTATACATCATTCCTCCAACTTGCGTTTCTGTGTGTTGAAATCAAGGCTCAACTCAGACTCCTCCCTTCACTCACTCCATTCGGAGGCTTCCAAGTTTGAAACACTTTAGCTCCCTCAATTAACCCTCCCTAACCCATTGCTACAATCCAACAGCATTGCAAATCCAAGACTAATATCTTCCAGTATTTCTGTAGTTACATGGTTTTTCCAACATAACCATCAGCAAGGTCCCAGTTGGGTTCTTTTTCAATTTTAGTAGTTTTAACACTTTAATAGTCAGTCAGGAAATACTGCAGTCTCATTGTGTGTGTTACAGCTCATTCAAGGAGTCTGAGTTTCCATGGCAACATGTACATTTACATGCATGTTGTAGTCTGGAATTATGAATAGAGATGGTAGAGGCTTAATTTTCTTTCCAGCACATGGCTGACCATGAATGTCTCCTGGTCTTATTCCCTGCCTTTACTGTGTAGTGGAAAAATGTACAGATTGATACTCTGTGTATTTGGCCATGTTAAAATAGTACCTCACCTTGGCCTTAAGTCCTGAGTGGCACCTGAACCCTCAGTTTCTGACTCAGAGGCAGGAACACTATCCACTGCATTACCACACCTCCAGTTATATTTTATATGGCAACAAGTTTCAGATAATGTGTAGGCATATATATTTTGGTGTTTATTGCAATCCTCATTCATTGTAGTTGGCATAACGAGTAATTAGTTGGAATTGTGCAGGTCATCATTCTTTAAAAAAAACAAAACTAATTTCTGTTACAAACACAGAGTATATGTTGCCAATGACAGTAGGTGACGTTTTAAGGAGTTCCTTGATAAGCAGAGACACTGTTGGGGTAGGTTAGGTGCCAAAATAAAACTGAAAAAATATGTTTGGCTTAGAAACAGGCAGCAGATTGCAATCGGGCGTATTCATTTTCCCATATTTATTTTAATAAGAATAATAACAGCTCACAGCAAAAACGGACATGGAGTGAGCTGGCTTCATCAGAGAGAATTTTGTGTTTTTCAATGTGAAGAGGCGAGTTAAAGAAAGGTTTAGTTAAGACTAACCAAATCAACTGGATTAAATCAGTTGATAGTAACAATCCAGATTTAATTTAAAAAAAGGAAAAAAATGTGGAATTAAGAGTTTAATTATTGTTGGAAAAAACCCATCTGGTTCGCTAATGTCTTTTAGGGAAGGAAACTTCCATTCTTACCTGGTCTGGCCTACATGTGACTCTGAGCCACAGTAATGTGCTTGACTCTTAACTGCCCTCTGGGCAACAAATGCCTAGCCAGCAATGCCGTGATCCTTTAAATAAATATAAACTTAAGCTTTATATCACAATTCATTAATAATAGATTTAGATTAATTTACTTTAATGTTAGGTAAGGTAAACAGCAGCTAAATGGGAAACAAAATTATGTTTTTGAATTGCCTGTGAGTATGAAGAAAAGATTACTCTGAAAGATGCACAAATGTATTTATGCATGAACTTTGTCAGGTAAATGATTGCCATATCATGCTCCCAAAATGTATATTGTACAGAAGCAGTACAATGCCTTGCAGTTCTGTTACTGTTTTTATTCATTCATGGAACAAGGGCATCACCGGCAAGCCCAGTGTTTATTCTGATGCTTTGTTCAAACACAGTGACATTATATTTTTGATATTAGTTGTTTAATTAAGTGTAAATTATTTTAGCCTGCTACATGCAGATATGGAGAATGGTTGCAGTATCTATGTTTCATAGTTCCAAATGAATACTGCAAATCCTGATTTTGGAATTTATATGTGACCCTTCTTGTGACTCCATTGGGTTTTGTCACACTCCTTAGACATACATACATCTATGACAGCCATATAAAAAGAACCAGTCTGTGGACGTGGAAATAAATCATTTTATTGAGATAAAATCCCAGGATCTATTGCCCACCTTTTGTTACTTGACTTATCCACACAACACTATGCATTTTCCACATCTACCCTGTCAAGCCCTCTGAACATCTTCCATATTCTAATGAGTACAAGCCTAACCTATTAAACTTCTCCCCATAAGACAGCCCATCCATACCTGGTATCAATCTAATGAATCTTCTTTGGACTGCCTTATCTTTTCTTAGATAAGATGTTCAAAATTGTTCACAGTACTCTAGGCTCCTCAGCCCACAAGCTTCATTCCTGATGAAGGGTTTATGCCCGAAATGTCGATTCTCCTGCTCCTTGGATGCTGCCTGACCTGCTGTGCTTTTCCAGCAGCATACTCTCGACACAGTCCTCTAGGGGTCTTGTGACTAGCATCTTGTAAAGCTTTAGTGAAAACGTCCTCCTTTCATATTCCATTCCATTTGAAATAACAATCCATCCTTGTGACACACTGCCTCCCCTACGTCATTCAGGAAAAAAAAGACTCATTACTCAATGGGATAATGCTTGACCAGCAGCCAACCAGCTTTTCCTTCAGCATTTCCAATATTTTTAAATATCCAGTAAAGAGAAATGTTCAAAGAAAATGACAAAATGAATATTTTAAATTTCCCAATGACTTTTCTCCAGCAACAGGAACATAATGTGCTGAAGGAACTCAGTAGGTCCAGCAGCATATGTGGAGAGAAAAACAGAGTTAAGGTTTCAAGTCATAGAGATGTACAGCATGGAAACAGACCCTTCGTTCCAACCCGGCTGCGACCATTTGTTAAAAGGGTCTTTTTCCTGAGGGTTGCAGTGTCCTGGAGATTGAATTCCAATTACTGGAGGCTGCAAACCAATCCTGGAGCTTTAACTTGCTCAAGGTTTAATTAAGACTTTATATAAGTCCATCATTCTCTTGACCTTTAAGTACTATCAGTCCCACCATAAGCCTAGCATTCTCCTTCTTTTTACTATGTTTTATCAAAGTGGTTGCTTTAACATCCCATGAACTTATATTGCCAAATTCCTCTGCTTTCTCCCAACACTAATGGGTGGCACAGTTCTCAATGGTTATCACTGCTGCCACACAGCACTAGGGACCTGTGTTTGATTCCAGCCTTGGGTGACTGTCTGTCTGTGTGGAGTTTGGACGTTCTCCCAGTGCCTGTGCAGGTGCGTCTGGTTTCATCACACAGTCCAAAGATGTGCAGCTTAGGTGGATTGGCCATGGGAAATTCCCTATAGTATCCAACAATGTGTACACTAGGTGGGTTAGCCATGGGGAAATACAGGACGGGGGAGTGGGTCTGAGTGGGATGCTATTCAGAGGGTTGATGTTGGCTGAATGGCCTGCTTTTGCACTATAGGGATTCTGTTCTATAATTCAGCTGTTCATTTGGTAGAGAGAGTATAATGAGTTAAGTTATATAAAGATGAAGCACTTTTGATTGCAGCTATCTTCTTTCATTGGTTGTAAGAACAATGTGAAGCATTGAATTAAGAATATAACAAAAAAAATCAAATGTTTTTCTATCATGTATGGACACAAGAACACAAATTAAGCATTCCAGAAAGATTATTAGCACAATTTCAGACAATGAATGAATTGATGAGTGAATATGACTAAGTCACTGGCATACAGCACAAGATAAAACCACATTAATATGGTTTCTTGGACAAAAAACACACAAGGTCCCAGGCATGTTTTGCTCTGCACCCACCCGACTTAGCAGCATTGCCATATCACAGGGGCATGCAATAGATTTATTGTGTGAAAGCAAATCTTATACTAAAGAAGCAATAGCCATATCAAACATAAGATCAGTTCTAAATTACAGTGTTTCACGCGTTCCAAAATCTTGTCCCTGAATCTTCCAGGAATAAACATATTTGTTTTCATAACACAATGCTTCATTGTTCATTTGTACAAGAGATGATTATTGGACCAAATTGAGATTTGCTCAACAGGATAGATAGCATAAATCTATTCAAATTACTTTAATTAACCTTAATTCTCATTGTCAACTTGCTTTTCATGGAGATTAGTAAGGTCACACAGCCCTACTCTCTCATTACAGACAGATGACTGGCAGTTGTTTGATCTGAGGGTCACCACACCTTTGATAAGGGGAGAGATTGCAAAGGAGGGACCTTCGTGATAACACCAGCCTGTGTGAGAATTGAACCCACACTGTTGGTATTATTCTACATTGTAAACCACCCAGCCAGCCCACAGTGCTAACCAACCAGCAAATTAACTTCCACTAATCTCAAATTGTCAGGCTTGGAGTGGACTGCATGAGGCACATTTTATGTAATAGTTTTGGTGCCAGCCCATAACTTGATCAAGACTAGAAATTAAATCCATCACCTTAAACTGCTCAGCTGCACTACCATGAAAGTAAAGTTACTATAGTGCTGCTAGACCATAGGATGTTCACTCATTAAAGAGAGAGAGAGCTGATGGTGGTTTAACCTGAGGGTCATCACACCTCAGGAGAGGGGAGAGCTTGAGAAGGAGGGACTTTCACAGTAATGTCAGCCAGTGTGGGAACTGAACCCATGAATAATGCTGTTGGCATTATTCTGCATCACGAGCCAACCATCCAAGTTAGCCAACTAGCAACCCTTTTCATGGAGAATAGGCTCAATCAAAGTACTGAATAATGTGTATTGCACTGATTACATGCCATTGTAATATCATTCTTGGGAACTATCTTTCATCTCCTGATAGATGAGAGGGCTTTTCCTTCAGCTATTTTTTTTATCCAATGATTCAAACCACGCAAGAAAGCAGCACAATTCAAATTTAAATTTGCAATCAAATTTAAGATTTGACTTTTATTGGTTGAAATTGATGTTAATTGGATAAAAAATGGCCTCAGACAGAACTCTGTGTAGCTTTACCAGCGATAGTTGTCTCACATAAAAGAGCCTAACTCTGCAAGGTTGAAGAGCCTTCATCTTTCAGACTGCAGGTAGGCCGTTTTTAAAATACAAATGGAAGTTCTAAAAGATACAAAGGAACCAAATACTGAAGGTAACTGATTGGAACTCTCATCATTGAAAGTAATGGAAATGCAGGGAAGGTGATGGCCTAATGGTATTATCACTTGACTATTAATCCAGAACATTGGATTCTGGGTACCTGTATTCAAACTTGACTGTGGCAGATAGTGAATTCAATAATAGCCTGGGAAATAAGAATCTAATGATGACCATTGTTGGATTCATTGTTGATTTTAAGGGGAAAAACACATCTGGTTCACTAATGTCCTTTAGGGAAGGAAATCTGTCGCCGTTACCTTGAAAACCTGCTGGTACACTACTCCTTTCACCTCCATCCAGGGCCCCAAACAGTCCTTCCAGGTGAGACAGAGGTACACCTGCCTCTCTTCCAACCTAGTTTACTGTATTGCTCCTGATGCGGCTTTCTCTACATTGAGGAGACTGAACGTAAACTTAGGGAACGGTTCACCGAGTACCACAGCCGGGCCCACAGGGGCTGACCAGACCTCCCAGTCGCTGCCCATTTCAATTCCCCAACCACTCCTTTTCTGACATGACCATCCTTGGCCTCCTCCATTGGCAAAACGAACCACAGCGCAAATTGGACGAACAACACCTCATCTTCCGCCTGGGCAGCCTACAGCCCGGAGGACTCAACATTGAGTTCTTCAATTTCAAATAAACCCCCTTCCAATCCCCCGACTCCCTTGCCAGCCCCTCCCACCCCCTGCCACCAACCGGATTCATTCTTCCCACTGACCAACCAGGTCATACCATCTACCTGTCTTCCCCTATCCCCACTTCACCACCCTGTCCCCGCCATGCCCTGCTGCTACACCCACCCCAGGACCTGAAGAAGGGTTACACCCAAAACATCGCCTTCTCCACCTCCTGATGCAGCCTGGCTTGCTGTATTCTTCCAGCCTCCTGCCTGTCTACTTTTGGATTCTAGCATCTGCAGTATTTTTTGTCTCTAACCATAACCTGGTTTGGCCTACATGTGACTCCAGAATCACAGCAATGTGCTTGATTCTCAACTGCCTGATGGGCAATTAGAGATGGTCAATAAATGCTGGCCTAGCCAGGACAGCCATATCTGTGGATAAATAATTTTTTTAAAAAAGAGAATTAAGAGTTTTACAACAAGCAGGAGGCCCTTTATTAAGATTGTCTGCCTTAGCTTAATTATGGCAAAGAAAAACGCCTTTCTACCTATCTCAGTAAGTCACCTTGCCACAGAGCAATATAATCTGTTCCATTCTATCCCCAATTTTCTTTATACAGTCATTCATTGTCTCCACTTCCATCACCCTAACAGACAATGATGTTTAGGCCATCACCACTCATTGTGAAAAAATTCTTCTTATGCTTTGAATCTGTGTCACCTTATCCGCGAGTTAAGGAGAACAGTTTGTTTTATTGCTTATTTTTGTTGGATTTATAGTTGCTCCTTGCTCCACTGATATGGCCCAGATATGATCAGAAGAATAGAGTTATAAAACTTTAGGTGCATGGGTAGGTTGGGGAAGCTGGCGATGTTCTCCTTGGACAGAAGATTGAGAGGAAATTTCTGACAACATTCAACTTCATGAGTGGACACAACAGTGTTGATATATAGAGGATGTTCGCACTGGTAAAAGAATGGAAAACCAGAAGTCCAAGATTTGAAGTAATTGGGAAAAGAGGCAATGGATTCAAAAGGAAAAAAATGTTTGAACTCAGCAAGTAATGTGCTGCTGGGAGTGTGGTGGTAGCAGGTTCAACTGAAGAGCATCAGAGCAGTTTCTGCAAAAAGGAATTGTATAGAGCTAAAGAGAAAAGGCAGGAGAGAATAATAGAATCCATACATCGTGAAAGCAGGCCATTCAGTCCATCAAGTCCACACCTCCAAATAGCATCCCACCCAATCTCTGTAACCCTGCATTTCCCCTGGCTAGTCCACCTAGCCTACACATCCCTGGACACAATGAGGCAATTTAGTATGGCCAATCCATTTAACCTACACATTTTTGAGCTGTGGAAGAAAACCAGAGCACCTGGAGGAAACCCACGCAGACACAGGGAGAATGTGCAAACTCCACACAGACAGTTGCCTGAGGCTGAACTTGAACCCATGTCCCTGGCACAGTGAGGCAGCAGTACTAACCACTCAGCCACCATACATTAGGCATTGGGCAAATAGTTTCTGCAAAGGACCAGCACAGATACAATAGACTGAATGGCTGTCTTTCCACGCTGTAATCTCTCATTATATGATTATATGTCTTAATTAAAATAACAAGCTTGTGGACGTACCTGCACATGTTCTGCAAAGATTCAAGAAGTTGGCTCACAGTCACCTCTGTTCAAGAGTATCTCAGGACAGGCAATAAGTATTGTCTTTGCTAATGATGTCCACAGCCCGTGAGTGTGTATAAAAAGAAAGTCTTCACTTTCCGCAAGTACCTAATGAATGAGATGAAGGATAGAAATATGTTTTCTTGCTCCTGTTCTCCAACCACAGAAGCATTTGGAACCTGAACTAACTGAGGGCACCAGAGGTTTCGTTTGGGGATTTGACCTGTAACCCTGTTGATTGCACTGAGACTGAGAGCAAAGCTGAATTCTGATTGTCCGTCCCTGCTGAGCACACACTTCATTGCTTGTCCTGGTTATCACAGTGTTGTCAGCAATTGTCTGCACGCAAGATCTGAATGACTAAGTGCCATACCACATCCATAGCACCTGGCTCAGTGATAAGAGTCTCTGTTTATTGTTTAATCTTCTGTTGATTCACATGTTATGCTAGATTAGATTCGATTAGTCTGCATAGCTTGCTACAGAAGAGACAAGTTTGCACAATGGAAAAACATCAGCCTGTACCAGATAGCTATAAAGTTTGTACAAATTCCAACTACAAAATTGTCAGGATGAGGGAGTGGCGTGCTATTATAAGAATGTTAGAAATAGTAGCTGGAGGAGGCCATTCAGCCTCTTGAGCCTGTCATATTAGTCAGTAGGATCATCATTAATCGGATGTTACCTCACCTTCAATTTCCTGTCTGCCCCCACCATAACTGTTAACCTCCCAGAAAGAGGTGGCTTAGTGGTTAGCACTACAACCTCACAGTGCTAGAGACCTGGGTTCAATTCCTGCCTCGGGTGACTGTCTGTGTGGAGTTTGCACATTCTCCCTATGTCTGCGTGAGTTTCCTCCCACAATCCAAAGATGTGCAGGTCAGGTGGATTGGCCACGCTAAATTGCCCATAGTGTTAGGTACGTTAGTCAGAGGGGGAGGTGGGTTGCTCTTCGGAGGGCTGGTGTGGACTTGTTGGGCCGACTGGCCTATTACCACACTGTAGGGAATCTAATCTACATTGAACTCAAAAAGCCATTCTTTGAGACTGATTAGAGTTAGATTTCATGCATATGACAAAACAGAAGGGACAATCATGCTACAAGGATTGAGCATGGAGTGTGACCAAACAAAATAACATATCAACTCACACAAGCAATAGTAGGACTATTGTCCATTAGGTTGACAAAGAAGTAGGTTTTAAGGAGCATCTTAAAGAAAGAGTAATTATAGAGGTTAGAAAAGGGTATTCCAAAATGTAGGACTGAAGTAATGGAAAGCACAACAACCAATGGTAATGAGATGAAAATCAGGAGTCATAGAGTCATAGAGATGTACCGCATGGAAACAGACCCTTCGGTCCAACCCGTCCATGCCGACCAGATATCCCAACCCAATCTAGTCCCACCTGCCAGCACCCGGCCCATATCCTCCAAACCCTTCCTATTCATATACCCATCCAAATGCCTCTTAAATGTTGCAATTGTACCAGCCTCCACCACATTCTCTGCCAGCTCATTCCATACACGTACCACCCTCTGCGTGAAAAAAATGCCCCTTGGGTCTCTTTTGTATCTTTCCCCTCTTGCCCTAAACCTATGCCCTCTAGTTCTGGACTTTTTGCCTATTTATCCTATCTGTGTCCCTTATAATTTTGTAAAATTCTAAAAGGTCACCCCTCAGCCTCCAATGCTCCAGGGAAAACAGTCCCAGCCTGTTCAGCCTCTCCCTGTAGCTCAGATCCTCCAACACTGGCAACATCCTTGTAAATCTTTTCTGAACACTTTCAAGTTTCATAACATCTTTCCGATAGGAAGGAGACCAGAATTGCATGCAATATTCCAACAGTGACCTAACCAATG
>NC_057740.1:32819172-32838770 GCF_004010195.1 Chiloscyllium plagiosum
AGATCCTGTTGTAATCTGAGGTAACCCTCTTCGCTGTCCAGTACACCTCCAATTTTGGTGTCATCTGCAAACTTACTAACTGTGCCTCTTATGCTTGCATCCAAATCATTTATGTAAATGACAAAAAGTAGAGGGCCCAGCACCGATCCTTGTGGCACTCCACTGGTCACAGGCCTCCAGTCTGAAAAACAACCCTCCACCACCACCCTCTGTCTTCTGTCTTTGTACAAAATGCCACGATTTTGCAGATAACTTAAGGACTGATTGAGTTTACATAAAGAAAGAAAGAGAGAGAGAGAGTGAGGTGAGTCCATGATGGGATTTGTGAACAAAGAATGTGAATTTTAAAATCAAGGCATTGCTGAACTAGAGATCAATGTAGGTCACAGGCTCTAGGATGATGGGTAAATGGTGCTCTCATATCCCTGCCTATTTCCTTCTGCCAAATAATTTTTGTTTAAGTCATCTCAACTTTGGTCTGGAAGACATTTAGAAAAGCATGTTTCTTCATTTCACAGTTTGTATCATAAGCCAAGAGCTTCCTATTAGATTGCTTCTGTGTGTGTTCTCCATGTGCACTGAGTAGTTCAATGGGTTGCAGATCAGAATAGGACTTTGGATTCAAAGACCAAGTGGAAAGTTGCTGTCCATTGCCCAAACCCTTGCCTATGGTGCCTTTCCACCACGCTCCTGAGCATTTATATGTTAACAGGCAAACAGGATATTTGTAGAATTCAACATAGTGAAACCTCCAACTCTGTGTTTCCCAAATATTTTCCTAATGGGACCCCAGATTTCAGGCTTTGTGTGACCACTAGGTTGGAAATTAGAGGTAGATGGGGTTTGTAACTGGGATTGTTTTTGTTGTTGGGAGACAGGGAGTTAAGACTGCAGGACTTACACTAAAAAACCTAAGGACCCACCTTCTCACATATTGTGACAATTGGACTCAGAGAACAGGCAATTAAGCAGATCCACCAACAAAATGCAAATGAGCATTTAAAGGGGCTTCAGTTGTCAAATCTCAACCAAGTCCCACAGCCTCAGAATTGATGACCCCAATTTTCATCCTGTCACTGTACTCGGGGTTCCAACCCACAGTTTGGGAATCTCTACTGCACCTGTTTGTTTTTACTAATGACCTAAGTTTTGACAGAGAACACTGATTGAGCCCTTTCTTCCTTATTGAGTTAGCTGGTCTCAGTTGAGGTTGCAGTTTGCCCTTGGTGTCATCTGAACTTTAAGCCACAGCTGAGTGGTGCACATTCTAGGAGCTTGCCATTACCCAAAGCTCTCTCACCACTGTTCCCACCTTCCCCCCCACCCATGCCCAAATCCCCCTTGGCCCAAGGCTGGTCTGTTTCAGCAAAATAGCAGAGAGAGTTCCAGGCTCCAGTGATCTGCTGGAAAAGGAGAAAGAGAAAGGAAAGGAAATGAGAGGTTTGTAAGCAGTGTTGTATCAGGGCATAAGGCTGTGAAGGAGTTAATACAGAGAAGTGCCTTAAGCTCTACCCAGATGATGTCAAACACCTCTGGTGATAAGAGTGACCTTACAGCAGTTTATGAAATTGTGAGGGGCACAGAAAGGATAAATAGACAATGTCTTTTCCCTGGGGTGGATGAGTCTAGAATTAGAAGGCATAGGTTTAGATGAGAGGGAAAACTTTAAAAGGGACCTAAGGGGTAACTTTTTCATGCAGAGTACAGATACGGAATGAGCTGCCAGAGGAGGTGGTGGAGGCGGGTGGAATTGTAACGTTTAAATAGCATTTGAATGGTACATGAATAGGAAGTGTTTAGAGGAATATGAGTCAAGTGGTGGCAAATGGGACTAGAAGATCTTGTCTAGGACTAGTTCAGGATATCTGGTCGGCATGCTCAAGTTGGACTGAAGGTTCTGTTTCTATGCCATATATCTCTATGACTACGACCCCCAATGACAAAACAACTTAGAAGTAAGATCTAACTTCCAGATCCTCCTCATAGACATTTTAGAAAGTAACATATCAATGTAACCAGTAACTACAATCAACTACGCCTTGCCCAATACATGAACATCTTCTAGTTAGACCACTAAGTGGTTTCCTTCTATCACACTAGATCAAGCAGACCTTATTGATTCTTAAGGTTAAAGGGGATAGTGCACGCAGGAGGTGCAGACTTGGTTTAACTGCACATACACAGGCAGGAGATGGAATTACGTTATTGATCCTCAGCGTTGGCGTTAGTTGCTGTGGACAAATCTTTGCACTGCCGCACAACTTTAGTATTAATGCCATCTTGCATTTTTTTCATTGTCCTTGATAGATATTTTAAAGAAGCAATGATTCCTGCAAAACATCCAAAATTTTGTGCATGTGATATTTATGCATGTGCTATTAAACACAGAAATCAAATAGCTGCTATCAGTGATTCACCACTGCTGCACACAATTCACTGTTGAATTCCCACAATTGAAAATCAATTAGAAATCAATGAGTTGATGTGAACTTCAACTTTTTAATTCTGTCTTCTCAGCGTAAAAACCTTTGAAAAGGTTATACGTTATACATAGAATAATAAACATGTGTTAATTCAAAATTACTGATGAACAACCACGCTGTGAAAAATTAGTCCTATTTTTCTGAATTGTAAAATTGAAACATTCCTTGATGATAAATTTCATTGTATTTTTAGAAGTATAATAATTAATTCCAAAAAGATATTTATAATTCAGTTTCTGTTTGATTCCAAGTGTACATCTCAATCTTTATGTCACTTACTTGTAAAATTATAAAAATTAAGTTATAATATTTTCTGGCTTGCTGCCTGTGAGAATTATTGCATGTGATTGGTTGCTTAGCTTGCTCGATGATATCACAGTTGCCAGGTACGTGCGGCTGATGTCAAAATAAAATAAAGCAAAAGGTTAAAACTAATGGTAAACCTTTGTGAAAAGCTTTCTTTGAGGTTGGGGGTGAGCTAACAACAAAATAGGCCTCTCTATTGTTCCAAAAACGGAGATTTAAGAAAAGCTCAGCAGGTTTGGCATCATCGGTGGAAAGATATCAGAGTTAATGTTTTGGTCGAGCAACCTTTCCTCAGAACTCTCTATTGTTCCCATCACTTTCCAGGAGATTGAGAAATGGTTACCTGTCATCCAGAAAAATTGTTTCAGACTGCTCAGGCTTTTAAGTAATGTAAGCTGCTCTAATATCTTTGCTTTCTAGCCCAAAAAAATCGGTTTCATGAAAGCAAAACATCAAGACTGTGTTTCCAGTTTTAAAGCACCTTTTGCGAAGCTTCCTTTTAAGAAAAATAATTCAATGTGACTTCAAAGCTGCTTATCACAGTGTTTAACAATCAATACCTCCTACACATGCAGTAAATCTACAGCAAAAAACAACAAACAAGCAAATGTATTCATGTTTGCAATCAAACCAAAGGATTTGCTGTATCTGATTTTTCAACATCCCACAAAATGAATAAATAAAAAAGCACCATTTTTTACCTAACTAAAGGACTGTTAATTCTTTTAAATGTTTCAACAGTTGTATAAATACTGACTCTTCACTCCTTCTATTGGGATTTTTAGGCTCAAGATAATGGTGCAAATAATAATTATATGTCAACGGCAATATCTAGGATCTCTGTACAAGTCATGTTGATAGTCATACTGAATACCTCTTCCCTTATTCCCTTTGGATTGCAACGCTTTTGCTCTCCTTATACAGGTGATGATAAACTTCAAAGACCTCATTATTTATTAAAGAGCTGGTTTGGCTGGGAGTCAGTTAGCTGTGGCCTCTCTGAGTACTTGCACATAATTATTGGACAGAGTAGCTTTTCTCAAAGGAAACAGTTTCTTACTCTGGATGTGAGGTATTGTATTTTATAAACTGTTCATTGCAGTGGTAAAAGCAGATTTACAAATTGGTACTTTGATGGAAAGTTAAGCTGGAATCTAGTCTACCCCTTTGTGCATGTGTGAATATGCAGTTCGTATTGTCCTTTGCAATTAAATTGAATATTGTAATCTGTGGGGTAATTCTAATCAACCCATTGTCAGGAAACTGATAGAGTCAGGAGGGATATTGGTTTTGTACTCGTCTTGATTTTAGTGTCCCGTAGGGGGAGAATATTGGATGGGCATAAATCCAATGATTTGCTTGACCCCAGTGAAAGCAGTGAGTCACAATTCAATGCCTGGCTCACACATCATGAGGAACTGTATCTCAGCAAGATATCATTCCCTTCCGGAGAAAGGGAGGAGAAAAGAAGAGAGATAAAAAGGAAAAGAGAGGCTTATGACAAAGGTTAGCCCCAGGTTGAAAGATTCTTATTAAATGACTTAATTTGGCAGAACCTACATTCAGAATCCACAGTGTCTGAATCCTCTAAACTGCAGCCACGTTCAGTAATGTGAAGTGCTCAGTACGTGTCTGTTTAATTGTAACTGCACAGATGTGAGGTAAGTTCTGCTGCCAGGCATGTGATTTAAGATGGCAATCTCTCTTATGACATAATCATTTCCATTCTGGAAAGGCTTAGCAGCAGGTCTTTAAATACTGTTTCTTTTTTTTTGCTTTAACAATCAATTAGAAGGAATTGCGATGTGGTTTGCTGGCTTTAATCACTGTGGCTTCACTCATGAATTAGTCAGCTTGGCCAATGCCAGACCAGACTGAGGCCAGGAATTGCAGGGAGCGAAGTAAGTCCGTCACTGTCATTTTCTCAGTCTGTGACTTGGTTTCACTGTCTGTTGAAGCAGACTAGTAGTGTAAGTGTGTTCTAGTCGAGAGACTGACCTATTACTCACTAATAGGTACGTCAGACTTCATTAACTATAATTCAGATTGAATGAAGGTGATCTTCTATTAACTGTTTTTACCATGGGAGAAGGTTGAATCATTAAATTGTCTTTACCTGCTACTACTAGCTAGTTGATAGGGGAAATAGGAGATTGATCAAAAGTCCTTGCGATCCAAGGAAAATTAGATCTAAAATTGTCTTTAGTGGCAGTTTGTGTTGATTGAAGATTGTTTTGTCAATTGGAAACCTGACTCCAGTGGAATTTTGCAATTGACACAAAATTGCTTATGTGATAGGGAGTGAGGAGTAAAGCTTTGGACTATAAGATGATATAGATGGGCTGGTCAGATGGACAGAACAATGGCAGATAGAATTTAATCGTGAAACTATGAAGTAATGCATTTTGGAAGGACTAACAAGGCACAGGAGTACTTGGATGAATTTAGGACCCTGAGTAACACTGACCATCAATGGCATCTTGGTGTGTGTACACATAGCTCCTTGAAACAGGTGGATTGAAGGCATATGCCTTTATATTTGTGCCATTGAATACAGAGGTAGGAGGTTATGATGGAGACATGTATAATGTTAGTTAAGTCACTTTTAGAGTACTGTGCGGTGTTCTGATCACCACACCACAGGAAGGATGTGATTGCACAAGAGTGGGTTCAGAAGAGATTTATCAGAATGTGGCCTGGGCTGCAACCTTTCAGCTGTGAACATAGATAGTCTGGGATTATCCTCAGAGAAGAGAAGGCTGAAGGAGGAGCTGATTTGAAGTGTACAAAATTATGGGGAGTATAGATAGGGTAGATAGGAATAAACCTTTCCCCTTCATAGAGGAGTCAATTATTTGGAGGACCAGAGTTTTAAGGTAAGGAGCAGGTGTTTTAAAAGGGTTTTGAAGTGAAATGTTTTCACCCTGATAGTGGTGAGTATCTGGAATTCACTTTCTGATAGAGTGATAGAGTTGGGACATTGAACATTGAAGAATTACTGAAATGACCTTGAAATGTCTTGGCATACAAAGTTCAGGTGCTGAGAAATGGGATTAGACTAGATAGGGAAATTTAGCAGGTCTGGCAGTATCTCTGGAGAGAAAGCAGAGGTAACGTTTCAAGTCCAGTGACCCTTCTTCAGAACATTCTTCTCTCCTCAAATGGTCTGAGTCATGCTGTGTTTCTCTAACATTTTCTGTTTTGTTTCAAATTTCCAGCATCTGCAGTTTTTTTTTAAAGAGTGGATGGGTACTTGATGACCAGTGTGGACATGATGAACCAAGGGGCCTTTTTCCATGCTGTATTAATCTATGACTCGATGAAATGGGCCTCTTTTGACAGTACCCTCCCTTCTTTTCCTGAGGCTAGGTTAGCATATGATTCCCTGGCAGGCTTCAAGTAACCTAATGACCATTCTTTAACTGTGGACAAATGACTGGAATTTCCTTGGAGAGTTCTGGTACCATTGCTGTAGGTACTGAGATGGGAGTAACTCCAGTGTCAACAGGGCTACACAACCAAAGGCATCATGGTCAAGTCTTATCCTGCACTGTCCTCCGTTAATATTCACATGCAAGGGCAACGCTGGACTGTGATCAAGAGAAGGAGACTTGTTGTTTCTACATTATTCCACACTTTCTTAAGGCAGAAACACAACAGCTAAATACCACGTCAGTTCAGAGTGTGAACTAATGGCACAAACTTGGTTTTAGTATTCAGGACCTTTGTGGTCTATTTGCTTACTTATAAATGTTGTTGGTTGGGCTGGGATTCACCTGTAATTATAAAATGCATTTAGTGAGGTGGGAGAAGACTTTCTGGCTTAGAAAGTCCAGTTAGAAACTGGAATGCACTGCTTGGAAACACAGCAGAGGCAGGTTCAAATGAGGCAGTCAAGGGGTATTAGATGATTCGTTAAACAGAAACAATGGACAGGGTTGTGGGGAAAAGGCAGGAGATTGGTACCTAGTTATAACGCTCAGACAACCAGTGTAGACTCAATGGGCTGATTGGCCTCTTAATGCACCATGATAATTCAGTGTTTTTGCTCTATCACTCATTTCCAAATGTTCCATTTAGATTTAGAAGAAGGTTTTCTTGTCATGTGTGCTCAAGTACGAGGATATGGGAGTAGTTTACAATGAGGATATGAGAAAAGTTTACAATGTCGCCATTCGCAGCGCCATCTTAGCTACAATGTATTTAGATACAAAATTTTAGTACAAAAATAAAGAAATCATTTAGAAGTTCAACATTTACAATTCTTGTCAGTATAAATTACTGAATAAGAACAAAAGTTAAAAATTCCAAATTACAGCCCTTCTTTAGGGAAGTAGACAAAAGATGGGGAATAATAGACCAGTGAGCTTAATCTCTGTAGTGGGGAAGATGCTTGAGTCTATTGCTGTACATCTCTATGACTCTATTATCAAGGAAGAAATAGCAGCACATCTCGAAAGAAATTGTCCCATTGTACCGACACCGCATGGGTTCATGAAGGGCAGGTCATGCTTCACAAATTTTTTGGAATTCTTATGAAGACGTTTCAAGCAAGATGGACAATGGGGACCCAGTGGATGTGGTGAACCAAGATTTCCAAAAGGCCTTTGACAAGGTGTCACGCATGAGGCTGCTGCATAAAATAAGGATATGTGCTATTAAGGATAGAGTATTAGCATGGCTAGAGGATTGGTTGACCGACAGAAAGCAATGAGTGAGGATAAATGAATGCTATTCTGGCTGGCAATCAGTGACTAGTGGTGTGCCTCAAGGATTGATTTGGGACCACAATTATTTACAATTTATATAGATGATTTGGAGTTGGGGACCACGTATACGGTGTCATAATTTGCCGATGACATTAAGATGAGTGGTAGAGCAAAGGGTGCAGAGGACTGCAAAACTTTGCAGAGGAACATAGGTACATTGAGTAAGTGGGCAAACGTCTGGCAGATGGAAAACAATGTTAATAAATGCGAAGCCATACATTTTGGGAGGAGTAACAGCAAAATAGATTATTACTTGAATGGTAAAAAGTTGCAGCATGCTGATGTGCAGAGGGAGCTTGTGCAGAGGTTGATGTGCAGAGGTTATCCTTGTGCATGAATCGCAGAAGGTTGGTCTGCAGGTAAAACAAGGAATTTTGTCCTTCATTGTTAAAGGGGTTGAGTTTAAAAGCAGAGAGGTAATGTTGCAGCTGTACAAGGTGCTGGTGACTGGAGGGGGTGCAGACGAGGTTCACTAGATTGATTCGGGAGTTGAGGGGGTTGGCTTATGAGGAGAGGCTGTGCAGACTGGGATTATATTTGTGGGATTCAGAATAATGAAGGGGATCTTACAGAAACATATAAAATTATGAAGGGAATGGATAAAATAGAAATAGATAGGATGTTTCCACAGGTAGGTGAGACCAGGGCAAGAGGGCATGGCCTCAAGATTAGAGGAAGCAGGTTCAGAACTGAACTGAGAAGGAACTTCTTCACCCAGAGGGTTGTGAATCTATGGAATTCCTTGCCCAAGGAAGTAGTTGACGCTACTTCAGTAATCGCTTTTAAAGCTAAGGTCGATACTTTTTTGAAAAATAAAGGAATTAAAGGATATGGTGAAAATGTGGGTAAAAGTGGAGCTGAGTCCACGAAAAGATTAGCCATGATCTTATTGAGTGACAGAGCAGGCTCAAAGGGCCGGATGGCCTACTCCTGCTCCTAGTCCTTATGTTCTAATGCTCTTTCAGCCACAGGTTTGCAGTCGCTCTCCTGACGAGGACTCGATCTCTCAATCCCCGTGCCTCCATCTGGGCCCACGGGCCACATAGCCATAGGCCACCAGATTCCCACTCTGGTGCTGAACCAGGCCCCTAGCCACTTCCACAATCCCACTGACCACCAGGGTGTGCTCGGGCACACCAACTGGCTCACAGCTGATTGCCAAAGTCCCCGGTCTGGGCCCGGCCAGCTGCTGCTGTCATCACCACTGCCTCCACCACCGAGCAAGAAAGAAACGTGAGCCAATGTGAAATATCCAAGTCTGTGGGTGGCATTGGGGGCAACAGCAGTAACAAAGCTGAGAAGCAGAGTGGCTTTAGGATATCAGAAAAGACATGTATTTGTTTCTGCTGGAGCCAGCTAGTGAAGCAGGATTGCCAATGGATCTTTATAAACAATCTGTGCAATATTATTCTGGACATTTTTTCGCTCCTGTAAGTCACACTGCAAGATTGGAAGCTGGTCTGCTGCTTATTTATGCACTGCATGCACTGTTAATATGCTTCCTAAACCTTGTATGATTGCAGCGAGATAATAATCACTCTAACAATATTCTTATCAGCTTGAGTTATGGGTCAGTGGAACTGCACACATTAATTCTTACAACATGGACTCACAGCAAGCTTTAGTTATTGAACAGAAGGTGCTAATAATCTGCTACTTTAGGCTTGACAGGAATTGGCTTTCAGCTGATTATGGGAGCCAGCCCCTTCACTGTTGACTGCTAACTTGATGATAATAAGTATCCTTTTCATTCAAAGTAAAAGGGGAAATGCACACTGATCATTGCAGCTTCCTCAAAAGATGAATGACATCTGATAGAATTAGTAACCTATGAATGGCCTCTATCCTCCCAAGGCCGGCTTTCCCTGTAACTCCACCAGCCCAACAAATCTCTCTGCCCTCCCGTTCATTCCTCCCTTCCTTATCCCATCATTGCTGGTGCTTGCAATTCACAAACCCCCCCTACATCTCTTCACCATTTCCTCCTTCAGGCGAAGATTTCAGAAATTTCTCTCCATATCCTCTTCTTTGTCTCACTGTCATTTTTATTTGTCCAATTTCACTTCTGTAGCTATCCTGGAATGTCTTACTATGTTAAAGGTGCTACATAAATGCAAGCCATTGTTGATTTTTGTAGACTCACTGCTGAATTCTTTTTTTCCTCTTTATTATACACCACTCGCTGCCACAGCCTCTGATAGAAGTAGCATTTACAGCTCATAAATGGTAAAGGCCTATTAAACACTCACTTCAGAGATTCTGCAAATAACACAAACCAACCGAGCCAATCTGGCATCTCATGCCAAGGTCAGAGTCTGGTGATCCCACCTCAGGCAGTCCACACAAACCACAGCCGCAAATTAACCTAGCAGAGTTTAGTTGGTGCCTTTCCAGGATGATCTGGAATCAGTTTATTGAAGCCCAGCCCCATTAAAATGCAAACAATATGTGCAATTCAAAGGATATTTTCAAATGAGCGCTTCATAATAAAAGAAAATGTATCTGCAGGGCTCCTTTCCTGAACTACCTATTTCTACATTGTTCCCACATACCCAGGAAGAAGTGCAATGCATCATCTCCCCTTCTGCCTTCAGAGCAGGAGCTGGCTCCTACTAGTTATATCTGCACCAATGTAATTTACAGGTTTCCCTAGAAGGGCTTATGCCCGAAACGTCGATTCTCCTGTTCCCTGGATGCTGCCTGACCTGCTGCACTTTTCCAGCAACACATTTCCAGCTCTGATCTCCAGCATCTGCAGTCCTCACTTTCTCCTCAAAGGTTTCCCTAGAGCCTGCAATTGGTTCTTACCCTTGTAGTTCTTCCACATCCCTACACCTCCTGAACACATAAAGATTTATTACTGTATTACCTCAGGAACTCCTTATTTGATGTGATTTTTGTCTGCAACAGGATATTTGACATGCAGTGGCAATGCTTATGATAAGAAACTAGACAAGGACATCATGATATTGAAGAATTCAATAAGCTTTTAAAACACCTAGGTACAATACACAAGCATTACATTTACAGGCACATCAGTATCTGGGCGAACAGTAAGCTATTAGATTACAGCTGAGGAGCATGCTTCCTGTACCATGCTTTGATTCAAGGGTCACAATGCAAGCCAGCAACATTCAGCATCTCACCATTCTTCAGATCCTGAAGCAGCCCATGTCAATAGACAGAAAGATCTGGACAATATCCAGACTTGGAGTGACAAGTAGTAAGTAAATTTGCTCTTCACAGGTGTCAGGCTGTGACCATCTCCAACAATTTGACATTCAATGGCACCATCACTGAGTCCCATACTATCATCATTCTGGGGGTACCATTGACCAGAGACTGAGTTGGACTAGCTATATGAAGACCATGATTGTAGGAGTAGGTCAGAAGCTAGGACTGCTGCAGCAAGTAACTCACCTCCTGACTCCTGAAAGCCTGTCCACCATCTATGAGGCACAAGTCAGGAGTGTGATGGAATACTCCCCACTTGCCCTGGATGGTGCAGCTCCAACCACACTCGAGAAGCTTGACACCATCCAGGACAAAGCAGCCTGCTTGATTGACACCACATTCATAAACATCCGCTCCCTCCACCACCAGCGCTCCATTGCAGCAGTATGTACCATCTATAAGATTCACTGCAAGAATTCATCAAATTAGTCAGGACTTTGCAAATCCATGACCATTGCCATCTGGAAGGACAAGGACTGCAGATACTTGTGAACGCCACCAATTATAAGTTCCCCTCCAAGCCACTCACCACCCTGACATACAGTCATAGAATTATAGAGGTGTCCAACTTATCCATGCTGACCAGATATCCTAAATTAATCTAGTCCCATTTGCCAGCGTTTGGCCCATATTCTTCTAAATCCTTCCTATTCATATACCCATCCAGATGCCTTTTAAATGTTGTAATTGTACCAGCCTCCACCATTTCCTCTGGCAGCTCTTTCCATATATGCACCACCCTCTACATGAAAAAGTTGCCCTTTCGGTCCCTTTTAAATCTTTCCCCTCTCACCCTAAACCTACGCTGTCTAGTTTTGGATCTCCCCACCCCCAGGGAAAAGACCTTGTTTATCCTATTCATGCCCCTCATGATTTTATAAACCTCTGTAAGGTCACCCATCAGCCTCCGACACTCCACGGAAAACAGCCCCAGTCTACTCAGCCTCTCCCTGTAGCTCAAACCCTCTAACCATGGCAACATCCTTATAAATCTTTTCTGAACTCTTTCAAGCTTCACAACATCTTTCCTATAGCAGCGAGACCAGAATTGAACGCTGTTTTCCACAAGTGGCCTGTACGGCCGCAACATGACTTCTCAACTCTTATTCTCCATGTGTAAACCAATAAAGACAAGTGTACCAAATGCCTTCTTCACTACCTTGTCTATCTGTGACACCACTGTCAATGAACTATGAACCTACATCCCAAGATCTCTCATATCACTATTCCTTTTGTGTCATTGGGCCAAAATCCCAGAACCTCCTTTCTAATACATTGTGGGTTTACCTACAGCAGTGGTTCAAGAAGGCAGCTCACCACCACCTTCTCAAGGACAACTAGAGATGGGTAATAGATGCTGGTCCAGTCAGCAATGCCCACATTGCCTGAATGAATATAAAAAAAGAGTATAAGATACTTATACCCTTAGATCAAAATCTATGTTGCAGTGATAATATCTTGAGCCGTCTCTTAAAGGCAGACTGACATACTGACCATGAGACATAGCACTGACCATGAGACATAAGACAATGTTGTGAACCTTGACAGTGCATAGTGGCAGGATAAGGGCAACCAACTAAGGAACATTTTGGCATGGGGACCATGCAGGAAATAGCTTAATACTATCTAAACATTGGGAGCCAGGGCTGGGGTTGATGTCCACACCGATGGAGGAGACAAATGTTGGGGAGGTTGTATACTCTGTACATAATACCTGTAACAGCAAATCAAAATGTTTGGAAACCAAGAATACACACAAGCGCTTTGGGAGTTCCTTTTTCAAAAATACTAGACAGCAAACAAGGCAAAACAGAAGGACCTAGAATACAGGACAGCACCACAAAATCTGGGATGGTTTCTCACCCTGGGCAGGATGTCCAACCCGGGAATGTCAAAGCTGGGCCCGATCATTGATGGCATTTAATGGAAGCAATGGAGATCTCATGGTTCAGATGGAAAGGCAGTGAGAATGTCATATTGCCACTTTTCAGGAAGGCCAGTGCCAATCAGGGAACGTACTGGGCAGAGGACAGTTTCCCTGTGTAGCAAGGACCATGTGAGCAGAAATCCCACCCACTGAGAGCTAGCAGCCTATCAAAGCCAGCACATCTTGGTAGCATGACCAGTGAGACAGTGGCTATTGTCAGGATGACTCCACCCCCCAAGAGGTCAAGGACCATTCATGGACCCAGATTCAGGTGAGGAATGTTGGGCAGGAGCAATGAGCGATGGGGCAGAAAGGGCAGTGGAGTGGCTGTCAGCTGTCCATCCAGCCCCCCGCCCCCACCCTCACCCCCACCGCCCAAACCCTCAATTGTCAGATCCTTTGGTCAGGCACCAATAACCCAGGAGCCCCAGAGTTTGCTTTTTGGGCATCTTATCCTTCAGTGAGATACTGCCCATCATTGGGCAAGTCTGGAAGTAGCCATTAAATGGACATTAAAATCCTTCCATTGCCCAGCCCTAATACCTGGTCATGGACACCAGCAGGAGTTGCTGGATATTGAGTGGGGTAGGACACATAGGGTCAAAGAGTCGTACTATCATACAGCACAGAAACAGACCCTTTGGCCCAGCTCATCCATGCTGACCAGGTTTCCAAAACGGAATTATTCCCGTTAACCTATATCCCTCTAAACCTTTCCTATCTATATACCTTTTAAATGTTGTCTGAAATATCCGCCTCGGCCAGGCTCTCTGGCACTGACAAGTGGCAGCTTCAACTCCCGCCACATCAGAGCAGAGAACTCAGGTAGGATTAGGGTCAGGTCTTGGATATCCCAGGTCTGTTTCATTACTCACACACAAAGAGTAATTGGAACAGAATGCATTTTAAAGCACATAATGGAAAACAAATGGAGGCAGTTTGAAACTTAATTAACAAAGAAATAGTCCTATTAAATAAGTTCACGTGAACAAATTAATTAGGAGCAGGAGTGGGCCATTGGACTGTCAAGCACTTCCACTATTTGATAAGTTTGTGATTGATGCAATTTTGCTGTTTACCCCTATGTATCCCATCTTAATCAAGATTATACATAACCCAGCCTTAAAAATATTCAGTGACGACACTCTAAGGAAGAGAATTCAACAATCTAATTCCCCGCTGTCAGCAAAATACATTCTCTCCATCTCTATCCTAAATGGAAGGCTCCTTAATTATAAACACTGTACCTCAGGCCTAATTTCTCCCAGAAGTGGTTCCTTGACGAGGGGTGACTTTATTGAGATTCATAAAATCACGGGGGGCATAGATAGGGTGAAATCCAAGGGTCTTTTCCCTCAGGTGGGAAGTTCAAAACTAGGGGGTTTATTTTTTAAGGTGAGAGGAGAAAAATTTAAAAAGGACTTATGGGGCAACTTCCTTAACACAGAAGAAGATTCGTGTGTGAAATGAACTGTCAGAGGAAGTGGTGGATATGGGTACGATTAAATTGTTTAAAAGACATTTGGTTAAGTTCATGAATGGGAATGGTTTGGAGGGATATGGGCCAAAAGCAAGCAGTTTACTTAAAGAGCATGATCAGTGTGGGCTGGTTGGACCGAAGGATCTATTTCCGTGCTGTATGATTGTTGTACGTAAACCAATGCAGAGTTTAACCAAAAGATACAGAAAGGGCTGGGACAGAAACAGAAAATACATAGCAGGGCTGATAGCATCTGTGAAGTGAGAAGTAGAAGGTACAGATGGGATTTTATTGCCTGTAAGTGTGAGAGGCAAAATATTGGTTTGCCGACATGAGGTGGAGAGATTTGGCGAGGGACAGTGGACTGGGCCTCATACCAGCCTACATTGGGTTCTGATTTATAACATACTTGTATGCCATGAATACTCATTATATGAAAGAGTTTTATGATTACATCCTGAGCACACAAGAATCTTAGCAGAATTTGGCAGAAACACAAAAAAAGCAGCACATTGTCTAAATGGTAAAAGATTCAAGATCTCTGGCATGCAGAGAGGTCTGGGCACCTTAGTGTATGAATCACTAAAGATTAGTGTGCAGGTACAGCAGGTAGAGAGTGTGGTTGGAAAAGCACAGTTGGTCAGGCAGCATCCGAGGAGCAGGAGATTCGACATTTCGGGCTTAAGCCCTTCACCAGGGCTTATGCCTGAAACGTCGGTTTTCCCGCTCCTGGGATGCTGCCTGATTTGCTGTGCTTTTCCCGCAACACACTCTCGGTTATAATCTCCAGCATCTGCACTCTTCACTTTCTCCTAGGTACAGCTGGTAACCAGGAAAGCTGATAGAATTGAATTCTGAGGAAGGGTGACTGGACCCAAAATGTTAACTCTACTTTCTCTCCACAGATGCTGCCAGAGCTGCTGAGTTTCTCCAATTTTTGTTTTTGTTTCTGATAGGATGTTATGTTTCACTGACTGAATGCAAGAGTAAGGAAGTTATTCTTCGGTTATATGGGGCATTAATGAGAATGCATCTGGGGTATTGTGTACAGTACTGGTCACCCTGCTTACAGAAGGATGTTAATGCATTGAAAGCAATTCAGAGAAGGTTTACTCAACTAATACCTGGAATGAGCAGATTGCCTTAATAAGGAAAGGCTAGGTAGGCTGGGCCTGTACCCTGTGCATTTAGAGGCGTTAGACTGTAACTGAAATATGTAAGATCCTGAGGGGGATGTAAAAAGGATGTTTTCTCTTGTGGGAGAAATCAAAGGTCACGATTTGAAGAAAATGGATCATCCATTTAAAACAGAGATAAGAAAACATTTCTTTCTCTGAGGGTTTTGAGTCTTTGGAATTCCTCAAAAGGAAAATCTTCAAATATTTTGAGGCAGAGGTAGATAGATTCTTGACTACCAAAGGGATGAAAAATCTTTGGGGATAAGCAGGAATATAGAGTTGAGCTTAAAAATTACATCAGCAGGGTTGGAGGGCTTATTTCTTATTCCTCTTACACCTTGTTTGTATGTTTCTGGCATTCGTTTCCACATCTGTTTTAAAAGCAGTAACAATCAGCCTTGTAAAGCTGTGACAACAAGACAACCTTGTAAAGCTGTGTCTGAGATCTGTTTACACTTTACAGCACCAGGAAAGGTGGCAGCTGATTGGCAGCTCTCACAGAGCCTCAGGAACTGGCAAAGGGTGACTAGAGGTGAACTGGGCTGGGGTTGGAAATGGGCCCAGGGCTGAGGATGATGGGGGGGGAGCGTAAATCAGGGCCCAATAACTGGGGCCAGGGGTCTAGGGGGCTCCTGTGCTCAGGTCCTGAGTGTGGCCACTACGTTCAGTTGACAGAGAGACACGACTATGGCTCCTGGGGTTCCCTGATTTCTGTCCCTGGCCCTAGGTGGGGTTTGAGGATGATGGGTCAGGAGTGGGGCCTGGTCCTTTAGGTTCCTGCCCTTGGTTAGGTAAGGGTGGAGCTGGGGCATGGAGGTGTAGAAGAGATTTCCAAGAAAGGACAGAAGTGGGTTTTGGTGCAAGAGGAAATGATGCACAGAGGAGGCCTTTTGCCAGTCAATAACAGACAGCAAGGTGCCAGCAGCTGGCAGCATCAGATGGGAAGGCTACCAGGGTTTACATCAATCAAGATGAGTACTGGCTGCAGATGTTGGAGAAGCAATGTCAGAGATGACTGAGGCTGTCAGGAACATTTATGTGATGATGACACAGTCAGACCTGTGTGCTGCTGAACGCAAGACGACTTGACCAACTGTTTTGAAAAGCCGAAGGCATATGGCCGTTTGATTCTATCCATCAGCTTTGGGATGTATTGCCCACAAACCTAGTATCATGGCAGCACTGAAGCCCACAGATCACCGTATTCATTTGTGACTACCTGAGCAGGTTGGAAAGGCTGAGTGGTGTATTCTTGTTACTATCTTCTATATTTCATATTCGCAATTGGCAAGGTACTGATTCTACCAACCAAAAACTCAAAACACAGCATTTGGTGTAATTCCTTAATTGGACAGCATTTGCTAAATAATCCAGGGTGTGTGAAGAATCATGCAAACAACTGATCAGATTTGTCAGTCAGCAATCCAGAATAGTAAACCCACAGGTACTGGAAGTTACATACACTAATAGACAGAGCCCCGTTCTTTGTGGACACAGCAACAATGTACATGCACTGTGAATGTTTCAATTCAACAAAATTGATGGCACACATTCTCTGGTTCATTTTTCAGGACAATGCCTTGACCCCACCAAGATGTTGTGGGATTTACATTAGGTCTGCAGTGACCGTTTTCTGTTGCATTGTTGTGCATGCTATGTATTGCAATGCAGTAATGAAATCAATTCAAGTGGCATGGTGGCTCAGTGGTTAACACGGCTGCCTCACAGCACCAAGGACCTGGCTTCAATTCCAACCTCGAGTGACTGTTTGTACATTCTCCCTGTGTCTGTATGGGTGTGCTCCGGTTTCCTCCCACAGTCCAAAGATGTGAATTTGGCCATAGTGATAGGTGCATTAGGTAGGGGAACAGGTCTGGGTGGGTTACTCTTCAGAGGGTCAGTGTGGACTTGTTGGGCCAAAGGGTCTGTTTCCATATTGTAGGGAACCTAATCTAAAAATGTGATTATAACAAATTCTGCTGTTTCCTCATTCTTCTGGTATTTGCCCATTAGTAAAATTTAAACAAACCTGGCAGGTAACTATCAGTCATCATTTAACTGATACATTTTCCATTACAACATCTTACCAATCAGCGCCTATTTATAACCAATCAGCACTTCCTTCCACACAGTATAAAGGGAACATTGGTATTCTTGAAAATTGGTCCTAATGAGTGTGAAACAAAACGTTTTGACAAAATGTCATCTTTTTCATCAATACTCGAGAATGAAATGCAGTCATCTTGGCATGGAATGTCTTTTACCTGGGCTGGAACATCTAGCCTCAGTAAAAGACCAACTGGGATTGGTGATTGCCAACAACAACCAAGATTTGTTATAATTCTGTAAGATCTAAATAGGCTCTTTAATACTATTACCATTGCACATGAGTGTCACTTCGAAATGATGTTTAAATGAAAGTGTGGGGCCTCCCAGACTCAGAATCTTGACTTTTGATGACTGAAGGCATATGGTATGAAACCAGCAGAATACCCAGTAAGGGAACACAGTCATAGTTGCTCCTGAATAATAAAAAAAGAAATTAGCAACAAAACTCTTGGCTTTCAAGGTTACTGACCAATACTTCTAGCCCAGATCAGCATCTACTGTAGACTAAACAGTATCCACTTGACCAAACAAATATGTAACTTCCATATCTTTGTCTTTTTGTTCAATTTGCTGATCACCTATAAGACCATAAGACATGGGTGCAGGAATTAGGCCAATCTACCCATCGTGTCTGCTCCACCATTCAATCATGGCTGATATGTTTCTCAACACTATTTTTCACCTTCTCCTCATAACCATTGATCCCAATAACAGTTAAGAACCTATCTATCTCAGTCTTAAATATACTCAATGACCTGGCTTCCACAGCCTTATGTGGCAGTGATTTCCATAGATTCACCACTCTCTGGCTGAGGAAGTTTCTCCTCACCTCCATTTTAAAGGGCCTCTAACCCTGTGCCTTTGGGTCCTAGTCTCCCCTTTGTTCTGGAGCTGACCTATATATTGATAAGATGCAAAAGCCTGGATAAATCTGCCACAGTGAAGCTATTGGACACCCCCTGTTGGACAATCTTGTCTTTGCAATGCTTCCTTTCACCACCATGACCTTGCTTAGGAATACGGTAATTCCCAACTATTCCTCATCCTGTAGAGTTAGCTCGCCATCTTTGGGCCTGGCTCACTGGACCAAGCCTATGCCTTGCATCAAAGCTCCCCCTGTAATCACTAGGCCTGTCTTGTATGTAGGATTGTATTTTCAAAGGTCAGTCCTTGCTGTGGCTCGATAAAGTAAAGGAATATTCTGTCTGGAATTCAAATGAGCTCATCACACAATTCCACATCCTATCATGAATTGGCAGTACAATATAAATCTTCAGTGAAATATGCCAAGATCACTGGTTGCTGGGGACTGTTGGTGGACTCCGAAAATTCAATCCCAAGGTGCTCAGGACTGAAGTGAGCCTTTAAAGGCTGCTGTGAGTGGCTGAAAATCTGGTGTGGTTTCCCCAACACTTTTCCTGATAAACACGTCATCAGCAATGGGATTCAGCCACAGTCAAGTTCTCACTGGCCTAGAGCTACTGCTGCTTGAAATGCAGACCTAAAGCTGTTCTCTTGCTTGTGCAAATGTGACTTCCACAAGTCCCGACCAAGAGCTCACTCAGGGATGTCCCTCAACAGCATCGACGGGCCTTGGAAAGGGCTGAGTTAGAATGGACACCCTTCTGTTTTTCAGTAAACCTCACTTTACTACACTTCAGGTAAACCATTGGGTGGCACGGTGGCACAGTGGTTAGCACTGTTGCCTCATTGCAGTACCGTTGGCAATGATCTTTTCGTCTTCACTGTCAACGGGGGTGGTACCAGGGGACTGGAGAGTGGCGAATGTTGTGCCCCTGTTCAAAAAAGGGAATAGGGATAGCCCCGGGAATTACAGGCCAGTTAGTCTTACTTCGGTGGTAGGCAAAGTAATGGAAAGGGTACTGAGGGATAGGATTTATGAGTATCTGGGAAGACACTGCTTGATTAGGGACAGCCAGCACGGATTTGTGAAGGGTAGGTCTTGTGTTGCTGGAAAAACGCAGCAGGTCAGGCAGGATCCAGGGAACAGGAGAATCGACGTTTCGGGCATAAGCCCTTCTTCAGGAAGGGCTTATGCCCGAAATGTCGATTCTCCTGTTCCCTGGATGCTGCCTGACCTGCTGCGCTTTT
>NC_057740.1:32839013-32847545 GCF_004010195.1 Chiloscyllium plagiosum
GGTGGAGGAACAGAGGGATCTTGGTGTCTATGTACATAGATCTTTGAAGGTTGCCACTCAGGTGGATAGAGTTTGTAAGAAGGCCTATGGAGTATTATCGTTCATTAGCAGAGGGATTGAATTCAAGAGTCGTGAAGTGATGTTGCAGCTGTACAGGACTTTGGTTAGGCCACAGTTGGAGTACTGTGTGCAGTTCTGGTCGCCTCACTTTAGGAAAGATGTGGAAGCTTTGGAGGGGGTGCAGAGAAGATTTACCAGGATGTTGCCTGGAATGGAGAGGAAGTCGTACGAGGATCGGTTGAGAGTTCTCGGCCTTTTCTCGTTGGAACGGCGAAGGATGAGGGGTGACTTGATCGAGGTTTATAAGATGATCAGAGGAATAGATAGAGTAGACAGTCAGAAACTTTTTCCCTGGGTACAACAGAGTGTTACAAGGGGACATAAATTTAAGGTGAAGGGTGGAAGGTATAGGGGAGATGTCAGGGGTGGGTTCTTTACCCAGAGAGTGGTGGGGGCATGGAATGCGCTGCCTGTGGGAGTGGTAGAGTCAGAATCATTGGTGACCTTTAAGCGGCAATTGGATAGGTACATGGATGGGTGCTTAAGCTAGGACAAATGTTCGGCACAACATCGTGGGCCGAAGGGCCTGTTCTGTGCTGTATTGTTCTATGTTCTATGTTCTACAGCGCCAGAGACCTGGGTTCAATCCCCGCCTCAGGCGACTGACTGTGTGGAGTTTGCACATTGTCTGCGTGGGTTTCCTCTGGGTGCTCCGGTTTCCTCCCACAGTCCAAAGATGTGCAGGTCAGGTGAATTGGCCAGGCTAAATTGCCCGTAGTGTTAAGTGAAGGGATAAATTTAGGGGAATGGGTCTGGGTGGGTTGCGCTTCGGCGGGTCAGTGTGGACTTGTTGGGCCGAAGGGCCTGTTTCCACACTGTAAGTAATCTAACACTATATTCGGAAAATCCCCTGAAGATCCTCTTGCTTCGTGTCTGTTCAGCTTCTTCTGAAAAATATATCATGCATTTTAGACTGAAGTCTTTGGTGCTGCCACCATGTGTTCTTTATTCACTCATGGTACATAGGTATCACTGGCTGGGCCAGCATTTATTCCCAACCTCTAGGTCTCCTTAAGAACATGTTGCAACATGTTGTAATGTGGGTTCTTTGGCCTTGTTGTGATTGGAATGAGGTTAGCCAGGTGGATCTCATTAACTGTCTCATTGGCCCAGGTTAACAACCCCAATCAGGGAGCCCTGACTGACAGATTTAAACAAGAGATTAAATTGCTGAGTCTCTGTATACGACTGTTAATGTTAACTGTTTTGTCAACTGTACTGTTTAATAAATTTTTTCAAAACTTAAACAGATTCAGTGATCCCCTCAGTCTTGGCACTGGCTGTGAGCTGGCTGGTTGAAGCCCATGTGTTGGGCACATGTGAATAAAGGGTGACTTGACCATGGCATACCGGCCTATATGCAGTCGCTGCAGGGCTCTTCAGACAAGTTCAGGCCAGATAGGGTTACTGTTAAATAACATTTATTAATACACTCTACATGATAGGAAGCTACAGAGTTATATGTGCCGAGTTATATATGGTCTTAGCAGGAGACCGCTGAGGTCGCAGGGCATCACTGCTTACCTCAGACACTTATCTACCTATTTTTACGACTGCTTTTCAAATTTATCTATAATTCATGAACCTTGCAGTCTGTCTGGCAATGATGCAGCAGGGGGTACATACCAGGATGCGAGATGGGGAAGCTGTACCCTATATCTCAGCTGCACTGCTCCAACCTGAGAGTGTGTGATGAATCATTAAGCGCACAGTGGTGCAGTTTTCTGTTCCATTATTCTGTCAACTTTTCCTCAACAAGCACAGATACACAAACATGTGAGCACAGTTGCAACCAATTCATTGACACATACAGTCAGAGGTTTCACAGCATGGAAAAAGGCCCTTCACCCCATCATGTCCGTGCCAATCTATCTGTTCTAATCCCATTTCCACATTTGACTCATAACTTTGTATAGTTCTGAAATGTCTTGAACCTGAACTAACGTTTTAGGCAGTGAGTTCCAAATACCCATGACCTTCTGGGTGAAACAACTTTTCCTCCGATCCCCTCTAAACTTGTTGCTCCTTACTTTGAAACTGTGCCCCTGGTTATTAATAAATTTATCTCTATCTACCCTACCGATGACCTTCATAACTTTGAACACGTAAGAGGTCGCCCTGCAGTCTTCTTTGCTCGAGGTTCTACAGACAAACCTTAAGAAAATGAATCTTCACAACCTTTGTTTTGATATTAATTGGTTCTCTGTATACTCAGAGCTGCTCATCTCGCCTGTACAGTGTTCTATATCCTGGCTCTTTAGCCCACGTCAGAGGTATTATTCAGGCGGCCTTTTGTTTTAGAAGTTCTTCCAAGATGTCATTTAGTATTCTCGATCATTTCCTCCCTAACATTCTAATGGGTATGTGATGACAGTGTGCCTCCTCTCAAAGGCTGATGAAAAAGAGATAGGTTTTACCAGGAGAGTCAAGTCTCTTCATTCCAAAGCACGTGGCACAGCCTCAGTTTCGAGATGGGGACAAGCAGTCATGCATTTTCATTTTGTATCTAATCCAATACTTGCATTAGAAACATAGTGCCGGTTTCTAAGAGGCACTGAACTGAAAATACAAAAAGCTAAATACTCCACATCAAAAACATATCGGTGGGGGTTATAGAGGTTCATTAATGTCTTGCAAATATAATCAAAGCCATTCCATCAGACCCCGACCTTAGCTTTCACTAAATACTGCATGTTGATCAGTAATTGGCAAGAAGAAGGCATCATGTACTTATGGTTTTAATTAAAAGAAAATATATTCTGACATTTAAAAAAAAAACTGTGTTCATGTTTCTCTCTGCATTCTTTGCTACGAGGACAACCAAGAGGTGACAGGGAACATTTGATGTATTTCCACTCCAGTCTGTGATCGAGCCCTCCTGAACTGGTCCTCACCCTGAACAACTTTTCTTTCCAATCCTCCCACTTTCTCCAAACAAAAGGACCCCCCATCATCCTCAGCCCTGGGCCCATTTCCAACCCCAGCCCAGTTCACCTCTAGTCACCCTTTGCCAGTTCCTGAGGCTCTGTGAGAGCTGCCAATCAGCTGCCACCTTTCCTGGTGCTGTAAAGTGTAAACAGATCTCAGACACAGCTTTACAAGGTTGTCTTGTTGTCACAGCTTTACAAGGCTGATTGTTACTGCTTTTAAAACAGATGTGGAAACGAATGCCAGAAACATACAAACAAGGTGTAAGAGGAATAAGAAATAAGCCCTCCAACCCTGCTGATGTAATTTTTAAGCTCAACTCTATATTCCTGCTTATCCCCAAAGATTTTTCATCCCTTTGGTAGTCAAGAATCTATCTACCTCTGCCTCAAAATATTTGAAGATTTTCCTTTTGAGGAATTCCAAAGACTCAAAACCCTCAGAGAAAGAAATGTTTTCTTATCTCTGTTTTAAATGGATGATCCATTTTCTTCAAATCGTGACCTTTGATTTCTCCCACAAGAGAAAACATCCTTTTTACATCCCCCTCAGGATCTTACATATTTCAGTTACAGTCTAACGCCTCTAAATGCACAGGGTACAGGCCCAGCCTACCTAGCCTTTCCTTATTAAGGCAATCTGCTCATTCCAGGTATTAGTTGAGTAAACCTTCTCTGAATTGCTTTCAATGCATTAACATCCTTCTGTAAGCAGGGTGACCAGTACTGTACACAATACCCCAGATGCATTCTCATTAATGCCCCATATAACCGAAGAATAACTTCCTTACTCTTGCATTCAGTCAGTGAAACATAACATCCTATCAGAAACAAAAACAAAAATTGGAGAAACTCAGCAGCTCTGGCAGCATCTGTGGAGAGAAAGTAGAGTTAACATTTTGGGTCCAGTCACCCTTCCTCAGAATTCAATTCTATCAGCTTTCCTGGTTACCAGCTGTACCTAGGAGAAAGTGAAGAGTGCAGATGCTGGAGATTATAACCGAGTGTTGCGGGAAAAGCACAGCAGATCAGGCAGCATCCCAGGAGCGGGAAAACCGACGTTTCAGGCATAAGCCCTGGTGAAGGGCTTAAGCCCGAAATGTCGAATCTCCTGCTCATTCCTGAAGAAGGGCCTGTGCCCGAAACGTCGAATCTCCTGTTCCCTGGATGCTGCCTGACCTGCTGCGCTGTTCCAGCAATAAAGTTTCAACAACGATCGAGCCCTCCACAATCACCTGATGAAGGAGCGTCGCTCCAATAGCTAGTGTGCTTCCAATTAAACCTGTTGGACTATAACCTGGTGTTGTGTGATTTTTTAACTTTGTACACCCCAGTCCAACACCGGCATCTCCAAATCATCACTCCAGTCCAGGCCACCTGCAGTGAAGCATGTGACTCTTACCTTTAATCATTCCTCCTCGTTCCTCAAAGTCTCATCTCAGCAAATATCTTCCTCAGTGACTTTAACCAGAGCTACAAGCCTGTATCTATCCAAGCTCTATAGCAGCAAGCATCAGCTCAGGGCACTCACAGGGCACGAAACCTGTTTCCCAACAAAAGGAATGTTCATGTGTTAAATAAAAGGTCAACCTTGTTGGGCCTAGAACTCAGACTGTAGCAACCTGGAGTCTCCAGGGATTAGGGATTAATTTCTGCTGTCAGCAAACCCCAAAGAAAAATCATAGAGGTCATAGAGATGTACAGCACGGAAACAGACCCTTCGGTCCAACTCGTCCATGTCGACCAGATATCCCAACCCAATCTAGTCCCACCTTCCAGCACCCAGCCCATATCCCTCCAAACCCTTCCTCTATTCATATACCCATCCAAATGCCTTATAACTGTTGCAATTGTACTAGCCTCCACCACTTCCTCTGGCAGCTCATCCATACATGTACCACCATTTGCATGAAAAAGTTGCCCCTTAGGTCTCTTTTATATCTTTTCCCTCTCGCCCTAAACACATATCCTCTAGTTTTGGACTCCCCCACCCCAGGGAAAAGACTTTGTCTATTTATCCTATCCATGCCTCTCATGATTTTGTAAACCTCTATAAGGTCACCCCACAGCATCCGACACTCCAGGGCAAACAGCCCCAGCCTGTTCAGCCTCTCCCTATAGCTCAAATCTTCCAACCATGGCAACATTCTTGTAAATCTTTTCTGAATCCTTTCAAGTTTCACAACATCTTTCTGATAGGAAGGAGACCAGAATTGCACGCAATATTCCAACAATTGTCTAACCAATGTCCTGTACAGCTGCAACATGACCTCCCAACTCCTGTACTCAATACTCTGACCAATAAAAGAAAGCATACCGAACACCTTCTTCACTATCCTATCTACCTGCAACTGAAGTAAAAGATAGTATTTATTTTTAGAAATTTCTTGTACAATACGCCAAGGTCATGAAAGATGTTGCATCAATGCAAGTTCCTACCTTTGCCTTTAACAACAACTTGCATTTATGTAGAGGTATTGATATTGGACTGAGGTGGACAAAGTTAAAAATCACACAACACCAGATTATAGTCCAATAGGTTTATTTGGAAATACAAGCAATTAGAGTATAGCTACTTCAAAGCTAACTACTTGATGAAGGAGCAGTGCTCTGAAAGCTAGTACTTCCAAATAAACCTGTTGGACAATAACCTGGTGTTGTGTAATTTTTAACTGCATTTATGTAGCACATTCTTCTCAGTAAAATAATCCATGGTTCTTATAGGAATTCTCATTATCAAACAAAATAGTTTAAGTGATTGCAGAACTAGGTTTTAAGCAGGAAGTAAAAAGAAGAAAAGAATAAAAAATAAAGAATAAACGAGAGAGAAAAATAAACACAAACAGAAATTGCTGGAGAAACTCAGCAGATCTGGCAACTGTGAAGAGAAAACAGAGTTCACGTTTTGAATCCAGTGATCCTTCATCAGAACATGTTCTTTGGTGTTCTGAAGAAGGGTCACTGGACTTGAAACATTTAACCCTGTTTCCTCTCTACAGATGCTGCCAAAGCTGCTGGGTTCCTCCAGCAATTTCTGTCTCCAGCACCTGCAGTCTTTGTTTTGTTTTAGAGATAGAGAGCAATTTAGGGAGGGAATTTCAGATCAGAGAACTTTGAACATTGAAGGCGTAGTGCCCAATTTAAAAACTAAAATGTGCAGCAGACTAGAATTGGTCGACAACAGGAATTTTGGAGTGTAGTGGATCTGGAGGCAGTAACAGTGCTGGGGAGATCTGTAGTTATTTCAATCAAACTGATCAAACATGAAGCAGACAGGACTTGAACTCAGTCTTTCTGGCCCAGAGTTATGGGCATCACAAGAACCTTCATCAATTTATCTGAAAGACAGTACTTCCAAGAGTATAACATTCTCTCAGTATTGCACTGGGATTATCAGCCTAGATTTATGTGATCATGTCTCTGAGGTAGATTTTGAACCCATCACTTTCTGACTCAGAGGCAAATATGTTGCCCACTGAACCAAGCTTACAATATCAGTGATGTGGAGGTGCTGGTGTTGGACTGAGGTGGACAAAGTTAAAAATCTAATGACACCAGGTTATAGTCCAACAGGTTTATTTGGAAGTACACGCTTTCGGAGCTACCTGATGAAGGAGCTGCACTCCAAAAGCTTGTAATTGCAAATAAACCTGTTGGACGATAACCTGATGTTGTACAATATCAATGGGAGGCCTGGCCTGTACAATTTACTGTTGGATGTGGTCAATGAAAATGGCTACACAACAAACAGCGAAGGTCTTCAGGTATAAAGTCTTCAGATCTCACCGACAGTTGACTTTTAACAACAGATAATTCAAGGTATTAGAATTGGAAATCATTCATTCAGATCCAATCAGAATGAAACACACACATGGATGCATGCACACACACACACGCACGCACACACACTTTTCAACTAAGTCATTATTTCCCTTCCTGAATCTGCATGATTCAACACTAATCCTGAATTATTTTTATTTAATTGTTAAATTGAAATCTGATGCTGTCTCATAGATTTTGGGTGGAGACTGGTGAGTTCTATCTGAGTATCCAAATGGAGCCAATGTATGCTATTCAGCTCCTGAGTGTCCTAGTAATTAAGCCAGACGAGTAACATAAACCATGCTTATGGCTATCGTGCAACAAACTTAGACAAGTGCCTCTTCTGTTTTGACTCACCAGTGGTTTGTCTTTTACTACTGGTCATTAGATAGGTCTGAGGTGTTGTATAGACAAGAGATAATTAGTGTCATGAACTACATCAACCACCCAGTGTGGTTGATGCTTACATCAGTGTGGTAAACATAAATTCTACAAGAGAGACGGTTTGCACCTTAATAGGTTAGGGACCAGCATTCTGGCAGGCAGGTTTTCTACTGCAACACCGCTACATTTAAACTAAGTAGCGGGGGGGAGGGGACAAACTGGATGTTTAAAAAGGAAATTGAAGGGAAAGTTAGAACAAGAGAAGTCAAGGAAGACAACTGTATCAATGAGGCAGAAAACTTGGAAAGGGATCATGCTGTAAGGTTGAGTGAAATAGGGGTTGATGGGAAGGGTGAGAGCAGTAAACAAATTAAAAATACTACACATGAATGTACAAAGCATTAGACATAAGATGGATGAGCTTGAGGATCTTTTGGAAATTGGCAGATACGATATTGTGGGGATAACTGAGACGTGGCTTCAAGTGGACAGGGCCTGGGAAATGAATATTCAAGGCTACACGTGCTATCGTAAGGACAGACTGATGGGCAGAGGGAGTGGGGTGGCCTTGTTGGTAAGGGAGGATATTCAGTCCCTTGCGCGGGGGGACCTAGAGTCAGGGGATGTAGAGCCAGTGTGGATAGAGCTGAGAAATACTAAGGGTAAGAAGACCCTCTTGGGAGTCATCTACAGGCCCCCAAACAGTAGTCTGGATGTCGGATGTAAGTTGAATCAGGAGCTGAAATTGGCCTGTCGCAAAGATGTTACTACAGTTGTTATGGGGGATTTTAACTGCAGGTAGACGGGAGAATCAGGATGGTTGTGGAGTGCCTCGGAGATGGATTCTTAGAGCAGCTGGTGCTGGAGCCTACCAGGGAGAAGGCAATTCTGGATCTGGTATTGTGTAACGAACCAGAATTGGTCAGAGACCTCGAAGTGAAGGAGCATTTGGGAAGTAGTGACCATAATACATTAATCTTCAATCTGTAATTTGAGAGGGAGAGGGTACAGTCGGAAGTGACAGTACTTCTGTTGAATAAAGGGAACTATGGAGCTATGAGGGAGGAGCTGGCCAAAGTTCAATGGTGCAATACCTTAGCAGGGATGACCGTGGAGGAACAATGGCGGATATTTCTGTGTATAATGCAGAAGTTGCAGGATCAGTTCATTCCAAAAAGGAAGAAAGATCCTATGAGGAGGCATGGGCGGCCGTGGCTGACGACGGAAGTAAAGAAACATATAAAGTTAAAAGAGAAAAAATATAACATAGCTAAGATAA
>NC_057740.1:32849916-32869043 GCF_004010195.1 Chiloscyllium plagiosum
GGGGGTGGGTGTAGGGGGAGCTGCAGATAAAGGGGGTGGCGGGGGCAGGGTGGTGAAGTAGGGATAGGTGAAGACAGGTAGAGGGTACGACCAGGTTGGTCAGTGGGAGGACTGAATCCAGTTGGTGGCAGGGAGAAGTGGAAGGGGCTGTGAAGGGAGTCGGGGGTTGAGAAGGGAAGTTCTGATATTTTCTAATTGACCTGGTCAGAGATGTTATTACTCGCCTCTGGAGTGAGTGATACTGGAACCTAGACCTCTTGGTACAGAGGTAGAGACACCCCCACTGTGCTACAAGGACATCTCATTTGCAAAGTGTACCAATTACGGCCAAATTACTGATGAGAGGTGATCTAGCAAGAATATACCATAGCTTATTAAACAAGCAAAATAAGTGGAAATAGTAGTTATCCATCTGGTCCTGAGATGTGGAAATGCTTGATAGTCTTCAGTTTGTTGGCGGATGAAGAGAAGATTGATGTAAAGATATTTCTTTGTGAGATAAAACCATATTGCTGTCAAAAGACTAATTATATCAGTGAGAAAATTTAGGAAGTTTCTGAAACTGACAGCAAGCGTTTATCGGAAAGAACAAAAACCTATCCCAGTCGGAGTCAGACGTGTGAACCTTATAAAGAAAAGCATTGTATCTCTGTCAAATCTCGGGGCAGCATTGTGGCTCAGTGGTTAGCACTGCTGCCTCATAGCACCAGAGGCCTGGGTTTGATTCCAGCTTTGGACAACTGTCTGTGTGGAGTTTGCACATTCTCTTTTTGTCTGCCTGGGATTCCTCTGGTGCACTGGTTTCCTCCCACAATCCAAAGATGTGCAGATCAGGTGAATTGGCCATGCTAAATTGCCCATAGTGTCAGGTGCATTAGTCAGGTGTAAATACAGGGTAGAGGAATGGGTCTGGGTGGGTTACTCTTCAGAGGATCGGTGTGGACTTGTTGGGCCGAAGGGCCTATTTCCATACTGTAGGGAACCTAATCAAATGGTCAAAATTCTGAAATCTGATGAAAGGCAACCTGCAGTTGGCAAAGCTACTTGTAATTTGGGTGGATATGACATTCTTATACTTGGACTTGTTGGATGTGAAGAAAAGCAGGAAAATTAATAATTATAATATGCTCATAAATATATTAGGCACGTTAGTTCTCAGCTAAACTGTGTTGATGATGCGTCAGTGTTTTACCCCAGCACGGTGGCACAGTGGTTAGCACTGCTGCCTCACAGCGCCAGAGACCTGGGTTCAATTCCGCCTCAGGCGACTGACTGTGTGGAGTTTGCACGTTCTCCCCGTGTCTGCGTGGGTTTCCTCCGGGTGCTCCGGTTTCCTCCCACCATCCAAAGATGTGCAGGGTTAGGTGAATTGGCCATGCTAAATTGCCCGTAGTGTTAGGTAAGGGGTAAATGTAGGGGTATGGGTGGGTTTCGCTTTGGCGGGTCGGTGTGGACTTGTTGGGCCGAAGGGCCTGTTTCCACACTGTAATCTAAATCTAAAATCTAAAAATCTAATCTAAACACTTAGGGATAGTTCTTAGTCCTGATTACTTCAGTCTTCTAACACTCTTAGGGTCTGTTTCTGTGCTGTACATCTCTACAACTACTGTGCTCATGTTCACAAGGAAAAAACTCAGCAAAAAACAACGTGGGATTGTACTGTGCATCAAATAGTAAGGAATAAATGTGAATGCTTTAGATTCTTGAGTTAATCAGCATATGCGATTAGAGACAGTGGATCTCAAATGCACGATGCCCATGGAGTGCCTCAAATGACATATAGTAACCAAGTACACACAAGGCTATCTTTTAGGGAAAAGGAAAATTGGTGACTGGATTCCAAAGACATCTGTAGTTATCATCCAGGTAACCACCGCCAAATATAAAATTGCCTATCATTAATGAGCAGGGTGGCATAAAAGATCTTGCATGATTCAATATTCTAACTGCTTCACTCGCTTCAGTGATGTTGCTAATGAAACTGAAACTTGTGTATCAATCGAAAGACACTTAACACAGCCCTTAAATCTAATCCCTAACCAGATCCTAACTTGAACAAGCAAAACTAAATCTTTTTGTTGCTTTATGTACAATGAATGGGTTTCATACATCATAGTAGCTTGAAAATTATTAAGTCCCCCCGTTTTCTCACACGGTTTGGGAGAAACGGATGGCTGTCTGGACATTCTGGAATCTCTCCAGCTCTTGTGGAATTTGATATTCTTTACAACAGAGAAGATATTTGTTGCTGACTCACTGAGCAGAACCTATTTACCTCATACGGTCACAAAAGTCAAGATGATTGACATACATTTGGAAGCACAAGAAAGTCAGAAGTGCGTCAATATATTGACTGCTTAGCCCTTTCTGAGGGCAGTATGACCAAGATTCAGTAAAGCTGCTGATGTACTCAAAGGCGTGAAATTGTTGAGAATGGAAATATGCACCAGTTGGCTTGAGTCAAGAAAAGTGTCACACTAGATTGTTGTGCATCTCAACAGGGGGAGTGAATTACATGTACCAACTGCATGCTTTGATACTCCAATCAGACACACACAAAGAAAATGTTGGGAATGCTCAGCTGTCCTGGCAGTATCAGCAGAGAAGAAAATAAAATTTAACGGGCTGAATTTTGAACCTCCACCTGGATGCAAATGGAACGGGTAGTTTTGGAAATAGTGACATCTGAGAGAGTGTCAGTTCCCCAACTCCACCTTGCTCCCAAAGCATTTCCCAGAAGTGGTGCTTCAGGGGCATCAAGACCACCCAAATGCATATGACAAGTTTGTTAAAGCTCACATGAACCAAAGGAATCCAGTTGAATTTTTTCTCCTTCACATTATCTATGTTGTACTTCATTTGCTATTTCCATATTCAATTTGAACATGGCTTTTTGGCAGACTGAAGCAAGGTCCATGGAAAAAGAAGACTCTTTTTGACTTGCACTCCTTCTGTTGCATGAAAACATTATATTGTTTATTTGTTTTAACCAGACAGCCCACTACAATGTTGATGATGTGCATATGTGAGATGATAATATCACAACTTACTTCCCTGTACCACTTCTATTGCAAATGAAGGGGAGGTTTACCAATGAGTTATAATAATTTGGACCACAGAAAAACATTTTTCTTTCCTCTGCACAAGTGGAGTATAACAAACCTATTCCATAAGCAATGCCACATGTCTGGAGGGTCATAAACAGTTTTACAATGTTTTCCAGGAATATCATCAGTCGATAATTAGTCTCTCATCTTGGACTGGAGAAATCTAACATTATAATACACGATAAATCTTTCAATAGCCACGAAGCTAACTTTTAATGGTAGATACAGAATATTGTGGCAGGAGCTAATGCAAAATTGCAGCATTTCGTAAAGATTTGCGGAAAGATTGTAAGTGTAGTCTTGGTTACCAGCCAATTATTAATTCTTTAAACTCTGGAATGAGTGATCAGCATTTTAACAATCTCCAGTGGTGATGTGTTTGACACATGTTTTAGTTTAAATTTAACTGCGGAAAGGTTAGAATATTTGTCTGAACTGCCGCATATCTTAAAAACATATAAAAGGAGATTATCAGTATACTTGCTGCCAATTTTGTTTCACTTTATATTTCACTATTTAATGTGTTGAAACTTCCAATCAAGAGATCTTGGGAAGAGTCAATTTGTGTACAATTTCACTTCTTTTCTTGGCAAGTTTTGAGCAATGAGGAATGTTAATCCTGGGGAATTGATCACTTTCCCATCATCAGCACCAAGCAGACTCAGGTCAAAGCTTAGATCATTACAGGTTTCCCCAACAATGTGCCTTAGCTCCAGTCTCAGAAGGGAGTCCCTGGTGCATTTTTCATTTCCCAGTTGTCAATGTAGGCTCTCTTAATAAGGTTGCAATTTAATGTTAATTAGCTCCAGTTTAGTACAGTATGCCCAAATTCAGTAAGAAAGTGTGTCGAGATAGCCACATTATTTTTAGTGAGCACTCTTTTAACCCAGGACCTTACAGTTTCTAAAGAATTCCACCCCAAAGATAGAGTCATAGAGTCAAACAGCATGGAAACAGACCCTTCAGTTCAACCAATCCATGCCTTCCATAATTCCAAACTAAACTAGTCCCACCTGCCTGCACTTGGCCCATATATTTCCAAAACATTTTCTGTTCATGTACTTATCCAAGTGTCTTATAAGCATTGTAATTGTACCTGCAACCACCACGTCCTCTGGCAGTTCATTCCACACACAAACCACTCCCTGTATAAAACAAATTGTCTTTTTTAAATCTTTCGCCTCTCACCTTAAAAATAGCCCCCCCGTTTTGAAGTCCCCCACTATAGGGAAAAGACTCCAGCTACTCACCTTATCTATGCCCCTCATGATATTATAAACATCTATAAGATCACCCCTTAACCTCCAGTGCTCTAGTGAAAAAGTCATAGCCTATCTAGCATCTCCTTATGTCTCACCCGCCATTCCCAGCAACGTCTTGGTAAATCTTTTCTGAACCCTCTCCACTTTAATAATATCCTTCCTATAACAGGGTGACCAGAACTACACATAGTACTCTAGATGAGGCCTCACCAATGTCCTGTACAACTTCAACATGACATCCCAACTCCTATACTCAAAAGGTCTGAGCAATGAACGCAAGCATACTAAATGCCTTCTTTACCACCCTGCCTGGACATGACGCAAACATCAAAGAATTATGTACCTGACACCTAGATCTCTGTTCTACAACACTACAAAAGTCCTGTTCTTGTTTGTTTGACCAAAATGCAATGGTAGAAGTCACATTTGATTGTCTCAGAGGCCAGATAGCACTGAGTCACACACTGCTATAGAATACCCATGGATTTCAAGTTGCATTATTAATGTGCACAGGTGAGATACTGAGAATAGGTGTTTCCCCTCATGCAGAATCTAATAGGATTCCCCTGGAGGCAGAGATGAGGAGAAATTCTTCACTTTGAGGGCCATCAGTTTAGTGGTAGGTTTTACTGAATATGTAGATGAGCCCTTGAGGTAATCTGTGATGTCACTGTGAAATCAGTAGCCATGTGACACTGTTCACTGAGAAATTGGAACCAGCACAGCATGGAGTCACAGGCTGTGTATCTTTACCATCACGTGGAGTGCAACAATAAGCAGAGGTTAACAGTTACCCAGAATCTGGCCTGAGCTTATACCAAGACCTGAGGAACTTATAGGAAACAATAAAGCAGTTAGTGTTTGGAATTGTCCCACCCAGTGTGTGGTGGCGGCTGGGCCATTGAACATTGTCAATGCTGAGATCTTTGATTGTCAAGGGAATCTAGGGTGTGAGGGTTATGCAGGAAAGTGGAGTTAGTGCCATATCAAATCCGCCACGATCTTATTGACCAGTGATATAGACTTGAGCAACCAAATGGTCTACTCCATCCTCCTTAAGTTCCAAAGGTGGGGCACATTATTGCACTAACACACGGGACTAAGGAATGAAAAGCTCCATTTATCACAGTGATCTCCCATAAAACAACATTCCAAAATAAGCCACGGTTTGGATAGGACGCCCAGAGCCAAAATCAGGCATTTCCCTGCACCATGAGAATAATATCATGTCATTGTTATCAATCACTTTGTTTCACTGACTAAGTTTAATCGTACCATTTTTCTAGCAGTGACCTGGTAGAAGTTTTCAAAGGTCAGTTGTGACCTTATGTAAAATCTGGGTCTTTACAATTCTCTCGTACATCGAAACAAACATGTTTCAATAGCTTGTGTACTGCAATTTATATTGAATTCCTATCAATTCAGTATATTCCCAGTTCCAATAGTGCAATTCACAGAAAGGGAATGTGACAGACCAAAGTAAGAATTATTTACGGCATTATGTTGAATGATAGCAGAAGACAAGCCCACAATCATTTTAGAATAAATGGTCTTCACAGCTCTTACACATTCTTCTATAGGAGTCAAGAAGTCATCCATTTCTCCCAGGGTTGCCTTTATTTTTACTGCAAGTGACAGCGCTCTTGAAAGCATCAGCACCAGGCAATGATCACATTGTAAAAGTACACCCTACGTTTTCCATCATAAAGGGTTAGTCATAACCTGGTGGTAACTCTGTCTCTTTCTCCTCGGAGTCAGCCTGTCTGAAGGTGATCATCTCAGAGATTAGAGGGTACAAATTGGCTGACACATCTATCACTGCAGGAGTCCTGGATTGTCAGTCATGCCGATTTTTGGATGACAGCATTTAAACAGAAGTCCCGCCTTTACCTCACAGGTGGACAAAGATCTCATGCCACCATTTCGAGAAAGAGCAGGTCAATTCTCCCCAGTGCGATATTTATCCCTTGACTAGCAACAAACTCTAAAACTGACGGTGTGTTCATTATCACATGCCAGTTTGTGGGACAATGCTATATTCAAAAGATGCCTGTTACCCCGTCTGCCTCGTCTGGGCATATGTCAGGAGTGGTGCAGGGCAGCTCCAGATGGACTTCTCCTCAGACACAGCTGATCTTAAAGATGGCACAGGAAAAAGGGATGCCAGTCTTTATGCTCATATCTGGTGAATGATGAGTTGTTCCAGGAATGGAATCTGGTAGGATGAGGCTAGAATCAGACATGAGGGACACCATAGAGACGGGGTAGGGAGTTAAAATTCAGCCTCCAATCTTCCTTGTTAGCACAATAGCTCAACCCTGCACAATATTTACGCCCACAATTAACTAGCATTCGGGAGCTTGTTTAAAAAACCTGGCACAAGTGCCTGAGTTCTGAAGCAGGATTTATTTTCTGGTGCTCCCCCCCCTTCCAAGGTCAGACAAGGTGCTCTCTTCTTTAACTCTACAGTGACTAACCTTGGCAAAACCTGCTGTAGGAATTATAATAAAGGACTAAGAAAAGGGCCCACTGCCCCCAGGTCTGTCTGCCCAGACAAGTTGCATAGTGTGTGTTGTTCTCCCCAGTGCCCCAGCCGATATTATTCCCGCAGCCAGTCGCACTGGAAAAAAATTACTGGTCTTTATCAGTGTTTATTGTGGGAGCTTACCATGTGCGTATTGGCTGTGGTCTTTCCATTATATCATGGCAATGACAGGGGGTTATTTAATAACAGCTCTGAACCGCCAAATGTCCACCACCAAAACTGGTGACACCCCCACTGACCCAATGTCTGTGAAGCTCCCTAAGTGCACTGAGCCTCTGATTGGCAGTGGAAATCCTGCAGCCCAGACCCAGACTCCACAAGGAATTGTTAATTGCTGTAATGCCCCCATTGGGGCTGAAATCCCATCCCTGTGAGCTATTCAAAGAGGCATCTCAGAGGCTTGGCAGCTCCCTGTTGCCAACCGAGTCAGCTGGAGTGGTAACTGTGGTATGCTTGGGCATTCACGAGGGATTATTGTTAGAGCCCTGAAACGAGTTTAGTGCTGGCGGGGTGGGAGTCACAGGCAGGAGGAGTCAAAGGAAACCTTTCTCTCTCTCCACGATACTGGGAGTCCTTAAGGGCTTCAGTTAGAATCTGGGACGAAGGCTGCCTACAGGTCTTCCTGTCCCCAACTCACACCCTCCTGCTCCCACCGCCTCAGAACTCACCTCTGTGGGAAGTGCGTTAAATTTGACTCTATAATTCAAACCTACTTAACTGGATGTAAAGCAGCCCGAATATGTAAAAGGCAGCATATAAACATGATGTCATGCACATAGGGAAATGTAAGACCCATGAGCATTCGAAACACAGGAATATCAATGGAATCAATAGATTCACTCTCACTTATCCATTTCATGTTTTTTTTCCATGAAGATATTAGCAAACAAAAATACATCCGAATAATGCCTAGTAATTTAAGGACAGCTTGTGGCACATTCACTCACATTTGCACGGATAACACAGCTTAACCAGTTTTAATCAGTTGGCAATCACAAAAAAATTTACTTTTAAGCAATGATGAAGTTTATATCTTCAATTATAAAACTATAACATGCAAAAGCCATTTAGCCCATCAGGTCTGCTCTGCCCTATATTGGCATCATGGCAGATATGATAACTCTCAACTCCACTTTCCTATGTTATCCCCACACCCTTGGTTCTCTTACTAATTGAAAGGTTACAACCCTTACTGTAAATTGTATACGTGGTACCAATTTACGGGTTACTTCCTATTAGGACCTGCAAAGTACCGAACTTGGCTGTCACACTTATCTTGGAAGAGAAAGTGAGGACTGCAGTTGCTGGAGATTAGTCAAGAGTGTGGTGCTGGAAAAGCACATCAGGTCTGGCAGCATCTGAGGAGCAGGAGAATCAATGTTTCAGGCATGAGCCCTTCATCAGGAACACTTACCTTGTTCGCTTCATTAACTAAACAAGTTTCCCCAAGAATAAAGAGGAGCAACCACTTTGTACAAAAGAAAGAACAGATACCTGCATTAAAGCCGTGTTGATAGTGTTTACTTGCACTTAAGTAAATTGGCAAAAATGTCAAGATTTTTGACAAACTTCCTGGAAATCATTCCAAGCAGCATTCGCTGAGATCTGCATAAAAATACTTTCAGTATTAACAACTATGAATGATTTGTATTTCTTCTGACTTCTTCCAGCTGAGGTTTGGCTCAGTTAATAGCAGTCTCACGTCTTTGTCAGGAGATTCAGGAGTCAATTCACACCCTGGGACCTGAGTGTAAAATCAAGGCTGACATTCCAGTGCAACGCTGAGAGAATGTTGGACTGTCAGAGGTGCTATCGGTTGGAGGCCGTGCCTATTGGGGTTGTAAAAATCCCATGATACAAGAAGGAGGACAGTGGGATCACCCTTAGCACCCATGCAAATACTGATCCCTGAATCAACATCTCAAGTTGTGTGATGCTTATCACATTGTTGTTTGTTGGAGCTGGCTGCATGCAAGAGACCACCATATTACCTGCATTACAAGAGTACACTTCAAAAGTATTGGCCACACAGTGCATTGAGGAGACTAGTGGCCATGAAAGGTGCTCAATAAATACAAGATTTTCTAATGTGTTGTCAGGGAGGAAACAAATGTCCTTCTTGAAGGCAGCTCCATAACTATTCAGGCCAAGCTCCTGCAGGATCAGCAATGATAAATCAGACACTGTGTACGGGTGGCCAAAGAGCATCTCTGCCCAACCTCCTCAACTCCCAAATGGCCAGTACTCCAAGGACGACAAGGAAAGTGCTATAAGGATGTCCTGAAGCCCTTCTTCAGGCACAGCAACGTTGACATTCATGACTGGCAGGAGCTTCCTATAAAACATTCATAATTGCTGCTGTATGTCCATCATGCTTTGAGGGCTAACACCTTAATGATGAGCTAGAGCAGCAATTATGAATGTTTTATAGGAAGCTCCTGCCAGTCATGAATGCCAACGTTGCTGTGCTTGAAGAAGGGCTTCAGGACATCCTGATAGCACTTTCCTTGTCATAAAGTAAACACTATCAACACGGCTCAAACCTGTGGGTCAGGAGTTGTCCTGCTCAGTCACATGAACACCAAGAGCTAAAACTCAGTCATGTGTAGATGTTACCTTTGCATACAGGGATATCTGCTGCCAATGATAACCTCTTTGCCCAAATATTTGATACATGGTAGCAGCCCTTTCAACACGAGTGCAAAGTAGGAAAATTGCCCCTTACAAGTGGAAATTTGACACAGTTCTTGCGAATATAATGAGTGCCAATTTATAAAAATTATTATTTTGTATGGCAGGATTTCCATATTTCTACTACCCTGACATATCTTGATTAGATTAGATCTCCTACAGCATGGAAGTAGGCCATTTGGCCCAACCAGTCGACACCAACCCTCTGAAGAGTAACCCACCCAGACCCATTCCCCGACATTTACCCCTGACTAATGGACCTGACACCATGGGCAATTTAGCATGGCCAACCCACCTGACCTGCACATCTTTGGACTGTGGGAGGAAACCCACACAGACACAGGGAGAATGTGCAATCTCCGTACAGACAGTGGCCCAAGGCAAGAATCAAGCCTGGGTCCCTGGCACTGTGAGACAGCTGTGCTAACCGCTGAGCCACCGTGCCATTTCTGTACAACTGCTGGTGGCAAAATTCTAGTTCACTTTGTTGGCAAGACAGAAATAAAACACTTTTGGCTATGAAGTGGTTAGCAATTTATTCAGCAGTACAGAACTGACGGAATACGCAATGAAATAGCTGAATTATATGTTCTTCTTAACATTGAGTTCCTGCTACTGCTCACATTGGATTTTAGTAGGGAACATTACCATGCAGTTTGAAGTGGATTAAATGTTAAGTGCAGATTACTTTAAAACCACACTTCATTCGAAGTATAAAACATAAATTTCCCACGTGTTGTTCAGTTGTTGTGAACTGAGTGATTACGTGAATTGAGAGGCAAAAACACTAAACGTGATCTTTACGCAAAGAGAAATTAGAAAAAAACACATTAAGCAAGATTTCTTTGACCTTGGCATTAAATTGAGTAGACTGGTACTTCAACCTCCTGGAGTGTGTGAAGGAGATGTCAGTACAAACTGTATGTTTCTGGATCAGAATAGCTAGATTAATTTGCTGCTATTACTACTTGTCAGCATGACCATTGTCCCATTGTACCTGGAATGTCATGCACCCATTGTCCACAGTTACAAATGGCCTTTTCATCTCCTCACTTCACTAATCCTTGGCACACTGCCACCCTTCTTCCATGTGTGCACACAATGGAGAAAATGGAACTTGAGTACATTGTAGGGAACTGCTGAACATAGATGACCATGAGGTGCTACTTAGCTGGGGGGCTTCACTATAGCTTATGGCTACACTATTCAGTTACTCCCTAGCCCAGAGGCAATCGTGAATACATACGCACAGATATATATCCATGTCAGTCATCTTATATACAATATGCGTGGCATGGTCTTTCTCTCTGTTGTGCTGCAGATTTTTGCTTTGCAATAAGAAATACTTTACTAAAGCTGTTTGTAAACTGTTGCAGCACTCAACATGGGCCAAAGCCAGTCTGAGCTCTCAGGCCACTGAGAATGCATTCCTTCAGACCAGAGATAAATCCTGTTCCCATGGCAGTTATTATCAACAGTGTAAAACTATTTATTGCAACTTTATTCTGGAAGTGAGAAACACTGGGAGAATTTGCATGTATAATGAAAGTTCCTTTGCAGGATTATCTTCCCTCACATTAAGGGAATCATTTATAGGCTATTTCTTTGAGTTAATTATGGTCATAAAATTCCTCAAGTGACTGAAACCCTAAAGGGAAAAGCAACTTAATTAACTACTAACCTGTCATTGTCTTTAAGGTCGCTCACCTCTCAGTGTGATCACTCTCTCCCGTGTCCATCAGTGTCTGAATTTTCTCTTTTCCATTCACAGCACTCTCTGTGGTCACACTATACTGTCTGTTACTTTCTATATAGACATTCTCTCCATTGATCACTTGCTGTGTGATCATTTTTTCATATCTATCATCCTCCATATAGTCTTTCTCTATCCTTCACCTTTCGGATAATGATTCCCTGTTGCATGATTATTGTCAATGTCTTTTTTAAACATAGCAGTTTTGACCTCCAACTGCAGTCATCAAATGGTTAATGAAGCAGTTTGCTGATTCTGTGGAATACCAATGTTGCAAACAGCTGCATGAATGTGGCTCGGTAAAATAATACTCCTGAGTATTAGATAAAAGCTAAGCAAATGTTTCTACATTAAACATTTCAGATTAGTTACCCTCCCCTGCATTTTTACTCATAACCCTTGGAAAACTCCAGGCATACTTGTGGTGAATAATTTCTTCAGTCACTACAATGGTCTGAAGCATCAGATTTCTCCAGCGTGGTTAATATCTGGGTCAGAAATTGACAGAATATCAGGGATAGAGATATGATTTGACACTGTATAATGTCAACTAACATTAAATAAGCATTGTCTTCATGAAAAATCTGTTTGGAAATTCTTTTGCCAAATGTCTATTGCTTTGATCTAAATTCTTTCACAGAACATTGTCAGGTTGTTCACACAAGACAATATCACATCAGAGGTGACATGAGCAGCTCTTACTGATATCCCTAGAAAGAAATCATTGAATGTGTTCAAAACACTGATCAGTAGATACTGGAATACTAAATGAAGATATGTTGAGATAGCACAGAAAGGTGCAGCTGAGGTCAAAGGTTAGCCATTGATCTGTTATGTCTCCAGGCCATTATGTGAATATACCTTCAAGCAGCATGGGGGATGTGATGGCCTTATGGTATTATTGCTAGACTATTACTCCAGGATCTCAGCTAATTTTCTGGTGACCTGGGTTCAAATCCTGCTATGGCAGCTGGTGGAATTTGAATGTAATAAAAATCTGGAAATAAGTGTTTAATGATGTTGATTGTTTAAAAAAAAATCCCACCTGGTTTGCTAAAGTGGCCTAATTGTGAGTTGTAAAAAATGTATATTTGGACTCTTTAATACCATGATACCTACACCTGTTTCTTATGTTATGGTTTGGCCTCCATGTGACTCCAGACCCACAGCAACTTGGTTGACTCTTAATCACCATCTGGGGCAATAGATACTGGCCTAGCCAGTGACGTCCACATCCTGTGGAGTGAGTAAAAAAAAAAATCATCCACTGTGTCAATGTATGTAACCTGAGACATGAAGGTCTCGCACTCCATCTTACTCCAGTTCACATGAAGCATGACTCTCCACTGGATGCATGCTCCTCCGTATGAACTAGTAGTTTAGTACAAGCCCAGGCACTAATGTGCCTGAGGACTAATGTTCATGCCTAATTGTGAGTTGTAATAAATGTATGTTTGGATTCTTTAATACCATGATAACTACACCCTGTTTCTTATGTTATGGGAGACAACATACCCATTGCCACATGAGATAAAATAACCTATTAGATGAATTGGCACCAGCCATGACCTTGTAATTGGTGGGCAAGCTCAAGCAAATAACCTCCTTCTATTCTTCTTTCTCATGTTCTGGTGTTTCACTTTCATTTCTTCACAGGGTTTGGACAGTGCCAGGAATGCCAAATATAGTTGGCTGTTTCTGATTATCTTAAGTGATTGTTTCCCATTCATAAAGCATCAACCACAAGATTGGAAGTGCATGTTAGGTCAAGAAAGCATCTTCAACAGTGCAGCACTCCCTCAATCCAGCACAGACTATCAATCGATAAATCTGCACTCAAGACTTGGGGTGGAATTTAGTGACCTCTCCACGATGTGTTATTGGTGTGTGATAGTGTATGTTGCAGTGTAGAGCATTTAATCAGATGGGAGAGGAGCTGATCTTGTCTCCATTCTGGCTTTATAGCCACTGCTCAATTGAGATCCTTAAGTGGGCAATCAGTGGCCATTCATTTGCATCATCCTCATTTCAGCTGTCACTGGGTAGAGAACTCACCACTCACCAAACCTTGTCAGGGTATATTTTGAGCTTTGAGGGAGGGTTCCAGTTTCAGAGGCACTCAGTGACTGATCAAGAACAGAGAAAGGGAGCTACCTGACAGACACCCCTGAGCCTTTTCTGCCAACCCCTATCCTTCACCCTTTCCCCTTGACCCTCACCTCAGCATGCCCCCTCTCACTGGCCTGTGGGCTGGGTACCTTGGTCATTGTGGGCCACATGTGGGTGCTCTAACAGTAGCAGCCAACATCTCCCCATTGGCATCATTGAGTAATGAGGAGCTGCCAGCTTTTGATTGCAATCAGGATTTCTGGCCTCAAGCTCCACAATCCCAAAGAAGACCTGCCTCAGCCAAGTCCTTGATGGGTCCTTAATTCAGTTGACATTCCTGAAACAAGATTGATACAACACAGAAGAGGCCCTTTGGCCTATGACGTCTGTGCCAAGACTATTTGAGTCTGTCCTTGGTTTTCCAGCCAGACATAACAACATTGAACATAGGAGGAGATGTAGGTCATTCATCTTTCAAGCTGTTCCACCATTCAACATGATCATAGCTGATCACCCAACTAGTCCCTTGTTCCTGCTTTCTTTCCAAATCCTTTGATCCCTTTAGCCCCAAGAACTAACTCCTTCTTGAAAACATTTTTGGCGTTAACTGTTTTCGGTGGCAGAGAATTCCATAGGCTCATCACTCTCTGGGTTAAGAAAATTCTCCTCAGCTCAGTCCTAAATGAACTATCCTGTATCAGTAAATTGTGACCCCTGGTTGTGGACTCCCCAGTCATCGGGAACAACCTTCCGCTGTTAACCCTGACTAGTCCTGCTTGAATTTTGTAGATGTCTATGAAATGCCCTTTCAGTTTGCTAAACTCCAGAGAATATAGTCCTTACAGATCCATCTCCCTTCGTACATCAGTTCTGCCACCCAAGATGAGGTTGAAACCCCCATTTCCTCCATTAAATACCACACTTTGTGTGGGACTTGAACCCACGACTTTGTGATGCTGAGGCTGGAATGTCATCAATGTAGCCATGTCTGACACTAAGTAATGTAAGGAGTGGAAGGAATAGGAGAAATTGGAGGAAGAAAGCAGGAATTTATTTGATTTGACTTGAATTTGGTGGTCTTTAATGAAATGATAGTGAACACACCACATTCCAACTGCAGTCCATCGAACACAAACACAGTGTGCATTGTAGATAGCTCACACAAGGTTAATTCCACAATCCCACACTCCCAGTGAAGGGGTTGCACTTGAGGGGAGTGTGTGTTAAGGGTGAATGTGCGACACTTGTTGAGAGCAGGATAATAAAATTAACTCCAGTTTTGCTGGCCCTCATTTAAAAAGCACAGGAAGTATTAAGCTTTTGAAAGAACTTTCTGGAAAGACATTTGGTTGTACCTGGCAAAACACGAAATGCTGTGGATGTCATCAGCATATCCCAGGAAGGAGCTGGAGGTGAAGAACATAAGGGCTGTGATGATCTTGACCACCATTGACAATGTGCAGGCCACAGGAAATGCAGGGTGAGGGGCACAGGGTGTGGGTGAGTGGGCCTGGGTGACGGACTGTTCAGAGGGTGGGTGAAGACTTGCTGGGCCGAATGACCTCCACCTGCACTGTAGGGATTCTTAATTCAATGTACATCCATTTATTCCAGGAGACTGCAGGTTTCAGCAACAGTGTTCAGGACAGGGCAGAGATCAGCGGCCATTACTGGGGACTGTGGGTCTAAGGGATGGTTTATTCAGTTTGAGGATTAGGGCTTATTATGCTCAGGTCCATGAGGGTATCATTGTGGTCAGTCCAATCAGGTCCTGGTCCAGGAGCAGCACTAGTGGCCTACCCTCGACCTTGTCAGCAACAACCAGCCAGGGAAATGGAGCCTCCTGAGGCACTTGTGCTCAGTCACGCCGAGGTGGCAATCCTCTGCCTGTCAACCTTGTGTTGAAGGTGAGGGATCTTACCTGTCATGCTGCAAATAGTCGAGAAGATGGTAGCTGCTGCTCCTGTTCATGTGGCCGATACTCCTCCTTTGGCCGCTCATCAGTCATTCAAGGTAGAGCGGCAGAAGAAGCTGCCCTGCTGTTCTGAAGGCTAACAGTTGGGAAATGGTCTTCAAAGCTCTGGAGCATCACCTCAGAAAGCAGAGAAAGCACCGCAAGCCTGTGACCAAAAGACTTTTCATTCAGGCAAAGAAAGCTTTGTGTCTAAACACTTTTCAGTCCATTGACTACTCGATCTTTTATCAGTCTTTGAGGTGCGCTCCTTGGTGAACCTGGCAAGTTTCAGACAATCTGGGAAACTGGTGTGTTGCCTGTTAAAGCCAGAATCCAGTGTTAATACTGCAGTTAATTGGCTGTCTCTGCGTCCGTACATCTCAGAGCCACCTGTTTCATTACGTCTCCCACATGCTTAGGAGCATGTGCCAAGTTCCAGTTCCCACCACTGGATTAATTTAGCACATCTACTCAGCCTGGACAAGGTGGACCAAAGAGCCAGTTTCTGTGTTGTACAACTCTATGCCTCAAGCTCTGACACCCAACCCCCTGGCAAGTTTACGCTTAGCCACAGAAGGAGGAACAGGCTTGGATGATCTGGTATTCCTGCTGCTGAGCAGCACTGGGAGCAGAGCCCTAATGAAAGCAAACTATGGCAGATGCTGGAAATCAGAAATAAAACCAAAGGTACACAAATACTCGGCTGATTTGGCACCATCTGTGCAGCAAGAAATAGCTTTCATTTCCAATTTGTTGAATATTGACAGGCAAAATGTAAAACGTCAATTCTGTTTCTCACCTACAGATATTCTACCTGCAGAGAACCTCCCCATGGTTCTGTTCTGAGTGAAAGATGATGTGTCCAAGAAGTAAATCTAATTAATGGAAACAATACATTTCAAATGAGGAAGTCACAGGGAAATGTAATGAGAAGCTAATATTTAATACTTGCATGGTCTATAGAAATGTCAGGGAGGTAGCAGTGATTAGTGTACAGGATGAACCTCTCTGTTTTTAGGAGTTCTAAGCTCACTGTGACTGATTCTGAAATTGAATTTAATCTAATAATTTTAGACTGTGAAAAATGCTTCTTACCCTACAGCACATTTGAAATTGACTGGCAGAGAAAAAGCAGCTAATGCATCAGAGTCAGGCAGTGAATAGCACTCATAAGATTCCTATAGTGTGGAAGTAGGCCATTTAGCCATCAAGTCCACACAGGCACAGACCCACCCCATCCCTGTTACCCCTGTATTTCCCATGGCTAACTCACCTAGCCAGCATATCCCTGGACATTATGGACAATTTAGCATGACCTAGCGTGCACATCTTTGGACTATGGGAGGAACCTGGAACACCTAGATGAAATCATGCAGACATAGGAAGAATGCGCAAGCTCTGCACAGACAATTGCCTAAAGGTAGAGGTGAACCCAGGACCTATGAAGCAGCAGTACTACTGTGCCACACCATAGCCCACTGTGCCACTCCTACCTCTGAGTCCTAGGTTGTGTGTTGAAGAACTCCCATAGAGAATTGATCATAAGACTCTAGGGCTAGCACTTCAGAGCAGCAACGAGGGAGCTACATGAATGGTTGGAGATATGACCTTTTCAAGGGGCAGTGACCCAAGGTTTCATTACACCTTTAGCTGGATGCTCAAAATCATTTGGCATAGATGGACCGAAAGGCTTCTTCTGTACTGTATGACTCTGACTCTGACTGTATTGTAAGGGAGCAGGAATTTGCATTGATGCCCCAGCTCATTCATTGCCAATAAAAGAACATATTGTCTAATTATTACTTCAATGCTGTTTCATGGGAGCTTCCTGTTAGAAACATGGATTCATAGAAAGTGGGACCATGAGTAGGACATTCAGCCCTTCAAGCCTGCTCCACTATTCAATATGATCCTGACTGATCATGTACTGAGTACCTTGTTCCCACTTTCTCCACATACCCTTTGATCTCTTTATGTATGGTTAACCCACCTAGCCAGCACATCTCTGGACACTATAGACAATTTAACATGGCCAGTCCATCAACGTGCACATCTTTGAACGATGGGAGGAAACTGGAGCACCCAGAGGGAACCCATGCAGACATGGGGAGAATGTGCAAGCTCCACACAATTGCCTAAGGGTGGAATTGAACCTGGGTCCCTGTATCTGTCTCCTTCTTGTAAACATTCAATGTTTTGCCATCAACCGCTTTCTGTGGCAAAGAATTCCACAGGCTCACCACTGTCTGAGTGAGGAAGTTTCCTCTCATCTCACTCCTAAATGGCCTACTTAGTTTTCTTAGGTGTGTTACCTGAGTTTGGATTCCCCAGTTATTGGTGGCATCTTTCTGTGTTTATTTTGTCTAGTTGTGTTAGAATTTATAAGTTTATATGAGATCCTGCCCCATTCTTCTAAACTCCTCTTAAATGATCCGGTCTCTCTTCATATGTCAGTCCTGCCATCCCAGGAATCACACTGTGGTAAACCATTGTTTGTACTCCATCCATAGCCAGAGCATCCTTCCTTAGATAAGGAAACCAAAACTGCACAAAATAACCCAGGTGTCTCTCACTCAGGCCCTCTACAATTGCAGCAAGGCATCCATGCTCCTATATTTGAATCTTTTCATTAGGAAGGCCAACATACTATTTGCCTCCTTGATCAGCTGTTGCACCTACATGCTTACTTTCACTGACCAGAGCACGCGGACACCCAGGTCTCGTTGCATCTCCACTTTTCCCAATCTACCATTGTTCAAATAATTATCTGCTTGCCTGTTTTTGCTAACAAAGTGGATGTCTCGTATTTATCTACATTATACTTCTGCTGCCTTACACTTGCCCACTAACTCAGGTGTGTCCAATTCACACTGAAGCATCTCTGCATCCTCCTCACAACTCAGCCTCCCACCCAGCTTTGTACAGTTTGCAACCTGGGAGATATTACATTTAGTTCCCTCATCCAGATCATTAATATTATGCATTTTCCGACCTAAAGACAGTAGCTACTGTTGAAAAATATTTTATTGATTATAAAGTGCTTTGACACATCTTGATAGCATGAATGGCACTAGAAAGACAAATTCTATCTTTCTTTATACTCTACACTTCTGATAGCTGGGTATCATGATGAGATACTTCCTGCCCATTTCACTGTTCATACATCATCTCCTGGAAAAGACAAGGAGGTAACAAAATGTCTTGATCCACAAGGGAATACAATTCCTTTCTGGTTAGTGAGTGCAGTACTCCTATCAGGTCTACCTCACCTGTGACTCAGGTTGATCCTTTCATGATTTAGGATCACAACAATATGGAAGTAGGCAATTCAGCCCATCAAGTGTACACCAACCATCCAAAGAGCATCCCACCCCACAACCCTGTATTTCCCATGGCTAATCCATCTAACCTGCACATCTTGGACTGTGGGGGAAACTGGAGCACCTGAAGGAAACCCACACAGACACAAGGAGAACATGCAAACTCCACACAGTTACCCAAAGGTGGAATTGAACCCAGATCCCTGGTGCTGTGAGGCAGCAGTGCTAATCACTGAGCCAGGAAAAAGTGAGGACTGCAGATGCTGGAGATCAGAGCTGAAGAAGTGTTGCTGGAAAAGCGCAGCAGGTCAGGCAGCATCCAAGGAGCAGGAGAATTGACGTTTCGGGCATGAGCCCTTCTTCAGGAATGAGGAAAGTGTGTCCAG
>NC_057740.1:32869379-32966252 GCF_004010195.1 Chiloscyllium plagiosum
GCCTATCACCCTCACCTTGACCTCCTTCCACCTATCGCATTTCCAACGCCCCTCCCCAAGTCCCTCCTCCCTACCTTTTATCTTAGCCTGCTGGGCAGACTTTCCTCATTCCTGAAGAAGGGCTCATGCCCGAAACGTCGATTCTCCTGCTCCTTGGATGCTGCCTGACCTGCTGCGCTTTTCCAGCAACACATTTTCAGCTCTAATCACTGAGCCACCATGCCACCCTAGTGAGTCACATTGTTATACGAACAATTGCTTTGAAGAATAAGGCCATTGCACCACCTCCTCAACAAGGGGTGGATGAGATATGCAGTCATGCCAATGCTGCCTACATCTTGAGCACAAAGGAAAAGAATCTGTCAGATATTATTGTTCTAATTTGACAAAAACATACTTGGATCCTAAAAGATCACCTGGTTTTTCAGCCCCCACTGTCTTCTTCTGTGTTAGATACCACATTGGCATTACAAGAATGGCTTCACTAATGAGGCCATTTAATGTCAGATTGTCATAATTCAGGTATTCTTTAAATTGCCAGTTGGCTTCTCTGCTTCCCATGCCTGTAGGGCTGGCATATGATCTTTTTTCCCAGCAAATTCGCTGTAGTCTGAGCTTATCAACAGACCACAAACTGCGATGTGAGTGCCAAATTATCAATCCTCGCGGGATTCTGGTGGATTGATCAAATCAGTATTTAAAAAAAACAGCAAAGTCATCCAAAGAAAAAACAGGAATCAGCTGCTGGCCAAATAAAATTGTTTTGATTTTCCTTCACAGATCCCATATAAGATTGATGGCAGTTGCGTTGGTGTTTTTCTCATAGTTTCATTTATTCAAAAATAAGGAATAGAGTTTCCTTCTCCTCATGTATTGGCAAAGCATTTTGAAACTTCAAAATGCTGTAAGATGGCATGGTACAATATGGGAAAACACATGCCTCAAGTTGACAAGCAATAACTGCCCATTTTAGATCCTATCTAATTTTCAATTCAGTGCAAATAGGAGAAAGTTAGGACTGCAGATGCTGGTGAGTCAGAATGGACAAGTGTGGCACTGGAAAAACACAGCAGGTCAGGCAGCATCCAAGGAGCACAGGAGAGTCAACATTTCAGGCATAAGCCCTTCATCCGGAATGTTGAGGGGGAAGGGGAAGGTGCTGAGAGATAAATAGGACGGTGGGAGTGGGGGAGGGGGAAAGGTAGCTGTGAGATCAATTGGGTGGATAACAACAATCACTCCCTTTGGTGTACCATCCAAACAGTGCAGATGAGGAAAAGGCTTCCGATATTTCAGTTGAAGTTCTTTGTTTCTTAAAATGTCTGCAAACCTCCTCAACCAGTCAATGAACATGAGACAACTTAATGCATGTAGAGAGGTTGGTAGCTGAGTTGACTTCAGAATTATGCTTTAAAGAGCTACTTACTAACCAGAGTCTGCAAGTAGATGTTTAGAGTTGACATAACAAAATGGAATTAAAAATGTTTACTTAGGAATGTTGAAAGAAGAGCATAATGAAAAAGCATGGCAATAAGGAATAAGATTTAAGGGCATCAAGTCTGTGTTATGAGATTTTCAGCAATTTATAGATGGTTAAGAGGTCGAAGATTGAAAGTATACCCATACCCGCGCTCTCAGTGATGTGATGAGGGTGGTAGACGGCTGATTGAAATAAGAGAAAGTGAAGACTGCAGATGCTGGAGATCAGAGCTGAAAATGTGTTGATGGAAAAGCGCAGCAGGTCAGGCAGCATCCAAGGAGCAGGAGAATCGACGTTTCGGGCATGAACCTGAAGAAGGGCTCATGCCCGAAACGTCGATTCTCCTGCTCCTTGGATGCTGTCTGACCTCCTGCACTTTTCCAGCAACACATTTTCAGCTGATTGAAATAGCCAACAATATTCTTCATCAGTTTACATGCAGCTGATTCAATTTCTCATCAAAGTTTAGAATCATCACCTAACCTCTTGTGCTGCAATGGTAGTGTCCCTTCCCTGGACCAGGAGGCTTAGGTTCAAGTCCACCTGCTCCAGAATATGTAATAACATCTCTGAATAGGTTGTTTAGAAAAATAGGTTAAATGTTTTTAAAAAGGCATCACCCAAATGCAGTAGCATGTTGTGCACAATGTGCAAGTTAGTCATATGTACACGGACAAACAGGAAAAGAATTCTTGGCCCCCATCCTCAGTTCAATGAAAGTCCATTCCTTGAGTATACTAAAATATCGCCTGGGCTTAAAATGTCACAGAACCGCAATGGGTATGCTGTGCACATGTACAGTTACTTATAGATAAGGTTCACAACTGACAATTACTGCGCATATCAATATGTTTGTGAAGGAACATAAATAGCAATTAACTGTGCATGTCCTTTGAATGTTATCTGCGTAAGTCAATGGAAATTTTGAGAATGTATTTTCCATAGACATGCTTGGAACATTCTGCATGTGTGCACAGGTCAGTTTCTGTACCATTGGAGAAGGCATTTATTCCGTGTTCAAAGCTGGAGTTGCTTTATTTTAGATTAGATTACCTACAGTGTGGAAACAGGCCCTTCGGCCCAACAAGTCCACACCGACCCACAACCCACCCATACCTCTTCACCTAACACTATGGGCAATTTAGCATGGCCAATTCACCTGACCTGCACATCTTTGGACTGTGGGAGGAAACCGGAGGGTGCTCATGCAGACACGGGGAGAATGTGCAAACTCCACACAGTCAATCGCCTGAGGCGGGAATTGAACCCGGGTCTCTGGCGCTGTGAGGCAGCAGTGCTAACCACTGTGCCACCGTGCCGCCCACAATTTGCTTCACTATTTTACCCGATAATAAATGAGTAAATTCTGTGCGATGACTGGCAAATATCCTAAAATGGCAAGTGGCCCTGGACTCCCAAAAGGAAGAGACAAACAATCATTTGCCACAACTGTTGCTTGCTGCTAAATTCCCAGCCTCTGACCTGCTATCATAGCCACTGTATATGGCTGGTTCCATTCAATTTCTGCTCAATGGTAAATGGCCTATAGTTTCTTGCTTTCTGCCTCCCTCCAGGTGGATCATTCACTTCACACTTCTGGCTGAAGATGACTGAAAATGTTTCAGCCTTGTCTATTGCACTAAAGTGCTCAGATCACATATCGTTGAGGATGGTAATGTTTGTGGAGCTCCCTCCGATTAGTGGTTTAATCGTCCACTACCATTCATTACTGGATGGGACAGACTGTGGATACTTGATCTGGTTCATTGATTATGAGATCATTTTACTCTATCACATGCTACCTCCACTGACGCTTAAATATGTGTTGTGGTTTTATCAGATTTGCACCTCATTTTCAGGGTTGAAGGTTTATCTAAGGGGAATTCATCATAGACATAACCAAATCAAATACGAATTTGCACTATAGCACTGAAGTGGCTGTCAAACAAGTGGCTTCTCTAACTAAGCCATGCTTGGGTGAATAAAACTGTCTGGGGCACTAAAAAGAGTAATTGATAATTTGGTCTGATAAGGAAAAGATTGTGCATGTGACAAGGATTGCAGTTCGGTGGATGATTGAGGAGTGGCGTGTATCTGGTACACTTCAATTTCATCCTCATTCCTGGGGAGGGGATAGGTGCTTGAGTTTCCTGTTTTATTGGGTTATTGATGTTAAAAGCTTGTTATCAGCTGACTACATCACATTGTGTAATGTGAGGTGTTAATGATCCATTACATATGACTTAAAGCTAAAAAAAATTATAAGGGAACAGCAGGGTATTTATAAACTTCATTTCATAATAAGCTGAAGCATCATGAATTTAAGATGCTGTTTTCATAATCCTGGACAAAGTCAGAAGTCAGACGACACCAAGTTATAGTCCAATAGATTTATTTAAAATCACCAGCTTTTGGAGTGCTGCTCCTTAGGTTAAAAACAAGCTCCAAAAGCTTGTGATTTTTAATGAACCTGTTGGACTATAACCAGGTGTGACTTCTGACTTTGTCCACCCCAGTCCAACACCTGCACCTCCACATCATAATCCTGGGGCAGACAATAAATTCTCCACACAGCAAGTAAGGTGGGGAATCTCAGGATACATGCTGTTTTAGGAGAAAGAAAAGCCAAATAGGCATGTCAAAGTTCCCTCTCTGAACTTTAAGGTATCTCTACCTCTATCCCTCTCTCTTTCCTTCTTTACAACACTCCTTAAACCCTACCGATGCGAGCAAGAACCTGTTCTAATATCTGCTAATGTGGCTTGGTGTCAAATTTAGTCTGATAACTTGCCTCTGAAAAGCTTTTGGATATCTTACGAAGCTAAAAAGAAAATTGCTATCAGTGCAAATTGTTGAGTGTTCACGTGAACTGCCATCGAACATTCTTGGATCATACCTTGCCAAAAACAAGTAAGGATCATTTTGTTTTTATTGGTGCACATCCTCCAACACCAGAATTAACACAATGTAATATGAACTCCATAATACCAAGATTAAATAGAATATTCGGAACAAAATGACTTTTTTCTTTATGCTTGCATGGGGTGTAGGCATTATTAGAAGGCCGGCAATCGTTGCCCAATCATAATTGCTCTTGAACTGAGCAAAAATCAACCAAGTTGCTGTGTGTCTGGACTCACATAAGAATGACAGATTTCCTCCCCTTTGCTACTTTTGTTTTTTAATTATGCTTATTAAAAAATTTCCCTTTCCAACTTGACGTAACCATCTCAATGATTATCCATTTGCACAGCTTTTCCAAAATTTGGGCTGTGGACAAGACACCTCAGCCGTTAACTTTAGCATCTCGTACCCTGATGTTCATTGCTTGCGTCGGATGCTGTGAATATCAACATAAAATGCTCCAGTGCTTTTCCCTCAGAAACAATCTGAAGATGTCAGCTGAACTACTGGAGAAGGCTGCTGAACAATGCTTCAGCACTAGGCTCAGAATCAGTAAAATAATGATTGTTCTGATTGAAAGGAGCAGAGAGAGAAATCTGAATCTTACGGTTTAGCCTCAGTCTGAGATCCACTGGGCATTTCGGAATGCTTCTCTTTGCAAGACCGAGCAAGACTTTTTGCTGCATCTTACCAAACTCGTTTCACTTTGCTCTGAGTAAATAAAGAGAGAATGGTCCAGATTTCCCCATCAGAGTGGATTCAATGGGCAGGAATCCTCTTTAAGATGGCCCACTTAATTGTCAGCGATTTTTCCAGTCAGAGTTCTGAGTCCAGCATGTGCTAAATGTGTCCATCAAAGAAAACCAGAGAGAGATCCGCTCAACACAGTGTTGGGGGCCAAGGCATGTCCTTTATTTTCCAGCACTTGCTGTTGTATTTCAGAAGTTAAATTGTTTAAAGTTACCAAAGCTATTTTGACAGCAACAGAGGTATGTGAGGGACAAGTTGGCAGGTCAGTGGGTGGTGTGTCAGTTGGTTAAGACTGAAGGGTGTCAGTTTGGTGGTAGTGGGGGGCACGGGGTTTGCAGGGTTTTAGTGGAGTTTGAGGCCGTGTTAGTAAAAGTTTTTTTAATTCTCTAACATTTCCTGGATGACTAACTTTGAATTTTTCAATTTTGACAAAAAGTCCAGGTACAAGGGGAATTATCCATTTCGCGGAAAAAGAAATAGTTAAAAGAAATTGAAAAAGAAATTTTTACAGCTTAGCATGAAGGACCAGCGAAGTGGGCCCAATTGAACAATTCTTTCAAAGTGCCAGCACCAGGCACAATGGGCTGAATGGCCTCCTTCTGCTGTGTAAGATTCAGTGGTCTGCCCTTCATCATGCTCCACCTCATCTGACGGTGGATATGGGTGCGAAAAGATGAAGGCTCAGCTCATACACACCATAACCCCAACAGGCACAAGACTGTGACTTTTAGAGGGCTCATTAACTCTGGTAGCTCACTTGCCACTGATGTAATGAAAGTGTCACCTTGGATTTGTGGATTGACTAAGGCAATTTATTTATCGCTGTTTTTCTCAAGTAGACTGCACCTCAGAAGCTAAGAAGATCTCAATGGCTGAACAGAGTGCGTCAGCGCCGTCAGATTTGGTCCAACGAGTGGTCGCCGTGGGGCAGTTGGAGTGCTTGTTCCAGTACGTGTGGTGGGGGAGCATCTTTCCGGACCAGGAGGTGTCTGAGGTCTGTGGTGAGAACCTTAACCTGTACGATGCAAAGTTCTCAGTGTTGCACTGGGCTTAACTGGTGCTGATTCAGGCTGATGTTTAACCAACTCCAGGATGCATTGCAGAGCTCCACTGGTGCACTCCAATCACTGGAAACCGACTGGTGTTTTTACACAGCAGGGTTCACTGATGGTAGAAATTGTGTACTGCAATAATTTCGAAGCTAAGTGAGAAAGTGGACATGGATGTTTGACCAATAATCATGAAGGTTAAGGCAATGTATTGCAACATTTTCAATATTTTTGTTCAATTAACAGGTGTACATTGGAGTGAAGGAAGTAGAGGTGCCAGTGTTAGACTGGGGTGGACAAAGTCAGAATTCAAGAGGAAGTGACGACTGCAGATGCTGGAGATCAGAATCTAGAGTGTGGTGCTGGAAAAGCACAACAGGTCAGGCAGCATCCAAAGAGCAGGAGAATTGATGTTTTGGGCAAGAGCCCATCATCAGAAGCCTCATTCCTTATGAAGGGCTCATGCCTTAAATGTCAATGCTCCTGCTCCTTGGATGCTGCCTCACCTGCTGTGCTTTTCCAGCAACACACTCTCGTGTGACTTTTGACGGAGTCATAGAAGGAAGAGACACTGGTTCCTGTTGAGCTTTATATTGGCTGCAAACTCTTCCAGCACCAATTAGGTGCAACCCAGACTTACGTAACTTATATTGCAACAAAGGAAGATGTAGAAATGCAATAATCAGAACATTGTTCAATTGTTTGACAATTACTTTACTCCTCTGTGTCATCTTACCTAATGATGTGGAGGTGCCAGTGTTGGGCAAAGTTAAAAATCACACAACACCAGGTTATAGTCCAGCTGGTTATTTGGATTTACCAGCTTTTGCAGCACTGCTCCTTCACTATAGCCTGGTGTTATGTGATCTTACCCAATGACATAGCAATTTTCCAGGTGTTTCAGATCCTGAAATCCTAAAATCTCTTCATTGAAGTAGAAAAGAAATAGGTTTTCAAATTAGCATTTTGAATTGCTGGCCATGTAAGATAGAAATAGAGCACAGGTTTCCCAAATGTAGCATAAAGTTTAAAAGTTTGAGGCAATCAAGCCCCGGTGTCATTGGAGAGGGAGCACACTGTATCTCCAAATGCCTATCGAGAGAGAGAGATGGACACCATTGGGGGAGAGAATGCTTTATATCCCCCTACAACTCCATTTTGATTCACCCCCTCCCTCCCTAACTGCCCCTCACTTTTTTTTTGATGTCCACATTGCCCTTAACAGACTTTACTTGTTAATACACAATTGAGCACATGGGTATGTTCCTGCTCGTGAAAAATTTACATAATTAAGGCTATTCACAGCCGTGTCTTCTCTGTCTGCCTCACAGCATGTAAAAAAAATAACCATGGGTAATTGTGAAAAGTAAAGAAAGGTCATTATTTGACCCTAGGAAAAAAGGCAAAAGAAAAATCAGACCCAGAAGGCCCTCTTGTGATGCAGTGGTAGTGTCCCTTCTCCTGAACCGAGACACTTGTGTTCAAGTCCCACCTGCTCAAAAGGAAATTGAGGCGGGAGGCCCTCTTGTGGCACAGTGGTCACGTCCCTACCCCTGGACCAAGAGGCACGGAATCAAGTCCCACCTGCTCCAGAGGTGTGTAATAACATCTCCTGTAGGTTGATTAGAAAAATAAGGTAAATAAAAACAAGTTTTAGGGAGTTTATGTTTTATGAGATGGGAATTCAAGCAGTCACATCATAAAACATTATATGGTGTGCGTTCACAAATCTTTGGAGGAAAGGATTTCATATTTCATCCATGCACTTTCAGTGACAAACCGTTCCCTGAAAGATCTTCCTCAGGTTTTGAAATTGTACCCCTTTGTTCAGGATTCCCCCAACATCGGAAAAAACTACTCTATGTGTACCTGGTTGAATCCTTCCATCATTATAAGCTGGATCAACGATCAACATTCAACACTCAAGAAAGTTATCTGCCAACAGAAGCAGATCAAACATAAGGAAGCTATTTGGGATTCTATTCTCTAAACAGATTCATTTTTCTTTTCTTTGCATCCTTTACCTTGTACGACTTCTGCATCTATGTCCTCAAATCTCTCCATAGCCTTACATTTCCCCATTGTAGTTATCTCCTCCAGCCCTGAAATTGAATTGAATTGAATTAAATTGAATTTATTGTCACGTGTACCAAGGCACAGTGAAAAGTTTTGTCTTGTGAGCAATACAGGCAGATCACAGAGTTAAATAGCATAGAAAAGTAAGTAATAGGTAAACAGTGGCAAAAACCAAAACACAGGTACAGGCAAATGCTCAGAGTTTGTAAGTCCATTCAGTAGAACTGGCTGGTGTGTGTGTTCAGCCTTCTGTACTTTCTCCCCGATGGTAGAAGTTGTAGAAAAGCATTGTCAGGGTGGGATGGATCTTTGAGAGTTCTCGCCTCTTGAGCATCCCTAATTTTATTCACTTCATCATTGATGGACCCAGCTTTAGGATTGCCCAGCTCTGGAATACAGTTACTATCTCCCTCCACTTTAGCACCTCATTTTCCTCATTTGAGATGTTCTCTTGCATCAACCATGTTGAGGTATCGAAGAGGTCCTCAACTTGTTTGTTTTTTGTGCTGGCAGGTACGTGAACACAGAGGATTGCCCAGGGGATCCGAGACAGTACAAAGTTTGTAGCGTTCTGGTGAGTACGTTTCATAGGGAACATCTGCAGCACTGAATACTCTTCATGTTTTTCTAAAGGACACCATTGTGATTTAGTTATCTAACACCAATTACAACACAATAACATATTCTGCCTCCAACTCTATCCCAGCCAAACTGCTGCGAAAGCCCTCACCTGTACCTTTGTCACTCCCACACTCAATAATTCCATTACTGTTCTAGCCTTAACACTCTGGAACTTGCTACTTATCCAAGACTTTGCTGTTTTCATTCTAAGCCCCATTAAATCCCATTCATTCACCATCTACTCTTGTCCTATATTGTTTTCCAGTCTGTTAACATTCCAAGTTTAAAATCCCTATCTTCGTGTTTGCATCCCTCCCTGAATTCACCCTTCCATATCCCAGAAACATCCTCCAATAGCCATCAATGTTAAACTAGGAACAGAAATTGCTTGCACATCTCAAAGTGCTGGCATCACCTATGGAGAGAGGAATAGTTAACATTTCAAGACAGTGACCTTTCTTCAAAAATGGGGCAAGTTAGCAGTACAATAGGTTATCACAGAACCTCAGAATTGTTACGCTGCAAAGGAAGACCATTTGGCCCATTGTGCCTGTGCCAGTTCACTTATCTAGAGACAATCTCCTGCCTTTTCCCCATATCCCTGCACAAAAAAATTATCCTGGGCCTCAGCTAAACCTGCCTCCAGCACATTTCCAAGCACTGCAGCCCGTACGCTAACAACTCACTGTGTGAAAAGATCTTTCATCTCCCTTGCTTTATTTGTACAGCACTTTATGAGCAAGAAGTGGGTGAGACAAGGATAAGATGAAGGGCTGTGATAGGGTGGAAAAAAAGAGAGAATGGATGATAGTTGGGGAGGCAATGGCCTAGTGGTATTATTGCTGGACTATTAACTCAGAAACGCAAGAAACATTCTGGTGAGCCAGGTTCAAATCCTGACATGGCAGATGGAGGAATTTGAGTCCAATAAAAATCTGGAATTAAGAGTCTAGGGATGACCATGATCCAGTGTTGATTGTTGCAAAAATCCATCTGGTTCACTAATGTCCTTTAGAGAAGGAAAGTGCTATCACTACTTGGTCTGGCCTACATGACCCGTAGCAATGTGTTTGACAATTAACTGCCCTCTGGGTAATTAGGGATGGGCAATAAATGTTGGCCTAGCCAGAGATGCCACATTCCGTTAATGAATAAATAAAATAATGAGCAGTTAGTCTTCCAGGACCAAAGGTAATGATGTTGGGGTAGGGAAAGATACAAAGGATGTGCCTGGAGCCAGAGCAAGGACAGAAGTCAAAAAGTGCTGCCGCTGGCCTGGTCCATGGTACCCACATCTCTCCCTGCCCCCAGTCTGAGCATAGCTGCCCCCCAGAGGCCAGACTCTGTTATTGGGCTCTGTACCTCCACCCCGTCCTGAGTCCTAGCCTGATCTGGGTGTGCTGCCAATTATATGAAAATATTCAAAAGTGCAAGCGAAGGAAGGAAAACAAAAATAAATACAGATTATGATCTGAAATTGTTAAACTCAATGTTTAACAGCCCAGGAGACTGAATGAACTTTCACCCTTTCACAGAACTCCCCTCTTCCCTTATCCCAGCCACCCACTTCCTGCCTCATTTCTCATTTTCTCCATTTCTGTTGAAAGGTCACAGACCTGAAACATTAATTCTGTCTCCACAGATGCTGTCATTATCTGCTGAGTTTTATTTCAGATTACAATCATCCAGAATCAACAGTATTCTGCTTTCAAAGACTGACATTCCTTCCCCCATCACCAAATTCTCGGTTCTTCTGACATCGCTCTCCCCTTTCTCTCACTATTGGTGCCCATTCCTTCAGTGGTCCAGGCTCCACACTCTGGAATTGGTTATTTAACCACTTCTTCCTCCATCTTCTCTCCCAATCCTTCCATTTATAACTTCACTCATATCCACCTCTTCAATCAAGCTTTTAATCACACTTCCTAATATATCCTTCAATGGTTCAAGGTCAGTTTGGGTTTGTCACTAGCTGTGGGGTAGTTTTCAACATAAACTGCAAGCTGTTTTTATTGTGTGGCTGTATGACCAAGTTCCACTTCTAAATGACCAAAACAGTGATTTGACAATTCTCACAGGACTGTCCTCCAGGATCTGTCGATTTCCGAAAGATGCAATGTTCACTCTACAACAACAAACCAATCCAGGGCAATTTGATGAACCACCAGTGGCTACCATTCTATGGGGGTACGTGCAGAACATTCTCCCCAATTACAGCACAGTGGAATCACTGGGATCCACATCATGTGAGCTTGGATAGTAATTCAACTGGGAGAAAGTGAGGCCTGCAGATGCTGGAGATCAGAGTCAAGAGTGTGGTGCTGGAAAAGCACAGCAGGTCAGGCAGCATCCGAGGAGCAGGAGAATCAACGTTTCGGGCATAAGCCTTCATCAGGAATTCCTAATGAAAGGGCTTATGTGCAAAACCTCAATTCTCCTGCTTCTTAGTAATTCAACCAATCTGGAATCAATTCACCTTGTTTAAAAGAATTTAGTAAATAATATACTGCTTCTCAAACAGGCTCTTATTACATGCTATCAGAATAATGGGACATCTTGATTTTTATCAAAACTTCATACATCTAATCTAATATTATTGACTTAGCTTCTGTCCAGCAACCCTGGGAATCAGGTAGCTCAGGTGGCTGGATAGCTGGTTTGTGGTGCCAACAGCATGGAATCAATTCCTGTGTGACCCTGAGGTTACCATGAAGGTCCTACCTTCTCAACCTATCCCCTTGTCCGAGGTGTAGTGACCCTGAGGTTGACCAGTCATCTCTCTCACTCATGAGAAAGCACCTCTATGATGTACGAGGACTGTGGCGACTTTACCATAATACAAGTTACAACATCAATATGTTTGCAAAGACTGTCCAGTCTTGGAAGGAATGCAATGCACATTCACCAGAATGTTATGAGGATTCAAATGGTTAGTTATGCAGAATGATTGCATAAATTCAGCTTGCATTCCCCAAAATGTAAGCAGTTAAGAGTGATTGGCTCAGGAGTTTGGCATCTTGGAATTAATTCATAGGGTAGATAGAGAGAATAATTTTCTCTAGGCTGTCTAGATCAGGGGAACATGGCCTTAAAATTGGGATACATTAATGAAAATTGAAACTAGAGTTTTGGACATAAGTTAAGGAACACATCTTCATGCAATGATGGAATAAGTGTGGAATTCTGTCTCACAAAATGATAGGTTCTTGCTCAAGGTATTGACAGATATGGAACCAAAATGCAAGATATAGATCAGCTCTGATATAATTAAAAGGTGAAATAGGCTCAAAGGATTGAATGTCAAGATTAGAGTGGTGCTGGAAAAGCAAAGGAATCCTGATGAAAGCCTTTTGCCCGAAACATTGATTTTCCTGCTCCTCGGATACTGCCTGACCTGCTGTGCTTTTCCAGCACCATTCTAACCTTGACTCTGATCTCCAGCATCTGCAGTCCTCACTTTCACCTCAAAGGATTGAATGACCAACTCTTGTTTCCAGACTCCTGTGCCACTAATAATGGTATAATGCTTATACACCTAATGGGAGGCACAGTGGCTCAGTGGTTAGCACTGCTGCCTCACCAGGGTCCCAGGTTTGATTCCAGCCTCGGGTGACTGTCTGTGTGGAGTTTGCACATTCTCCCCGTGTCTGCGTGGGTTTCCTCCGGGTGCTCCGGTTTCCTCCCACAGTCCAAAGATGTGCAGGTCAGGTGAATTGGCCATGCTAAATTGCCCATAGTGTTAGGTGCATTAGTCAGAGGGAAATGGGTCTGGGTGGGTTACTCTTCGGAGAGTCGGTGTGGACCTGTTGGGCCGAAGGGCCTGTTTCCACACTGTAGAGAATCTAAATCTAATCTATTGCACAAGTAACAACGATATGTTTCTGTACATATGTTGGTTAAAAAGACCCATTCCTCCTAATAATCATAGAACAAAATCTTAAATTATTGCAAGGAGTGTTCAGAGAGATGGAGAAGCTCACAGAATAACTGGCCTAGTGACTATGTACCTTACACTTAACTAACTTACAGCTGGCTCACTTGGGGCAACAACTCCCTCTCCAACAAGATAGTAAAAGCAGCAGTGAAGTTTTCCTCTGACCATTATCTCGAGCAAGATTGTAAACTCTTTAGAAAAGAACACGTTTACAATTTTGCCAAAAATCTGCAGCACAGGAAATCTTTTTACAGACACATTTACGATGTTGCAACGTGCAATGACCAGAGGAATTCTGACCCCATGAGAAGAGCAGAAGGAATAGCGAAAGATAAGCAAAACTCAGTTCTCGGGCATTCCATCTCCCACGGCCAAACGAATTTTAAAATCTGCTAACGTCTGATTCTCCTACCCTCTTTTCTAATGACCTTAAATCAGGAGTAGAGACACACAAAACTGAAGTGAGCTCCCTAATGATGTCTGATCAATTGACTTTCACCGTGTCAAGACTCAGGACTCGAAAAATGAAAAGTAATTGTTGCTTTGTGTGGATCATTGATCTATCTGCTAAATTGGGGATTTGCCTGGGTTTGGTTTGGCACATTGCTGTAGTTACAGAGATTTATGTAGGCTTGAACCCTGAACTTTGCTTCTTCTTCTTCTGTTTAAAAGCTCCCAATCAATGTGACCTCAACTGCCTTGCCAAAGGGAAGAATTTCTACTACATGTTTGGTCGTGTACTAGATGGGACAAAATGCAGCCCTGACTCATCGGATATGTGCATTAATGGGCAGTGTCTGGTAAGCAGTTCCCCAGAAAATAACTTAAACAGAAAACTGGCATTGCAAACATGTTGAGTGAACAGCTGCTAACCAGACTGAGGCCAGACAGGTTACATCATTGTCAGTGGAGCATCAGCAGCGGGGGCTGCTTGAGATTAGAGGGACAGTACACATTACACTGCCATTCTCTACATGTGTATTCATCACCAGTTAAAAGTGCCAGTGTTAGGATATGTTTCTACACATTAGTTTGCATAACGTATACCACAAAGAATCTGGTTCTTGTTGAGACATATGTCTTGAGGTTTGTTAACAACACTATTTACTTACACAGCTATAATATCACTGACTTACATCCACATCCTATCTCCTACAACATCCCATTTATTCACCCTAATCTCATTGTTTCCTAGACTGCTCACATTTCAAGCTTAAAATTCCCATTTTCATGACTAAACTTGTCCCTGGGTTCATCCTTCCATAGTCTAGTCTGAATTTAGTGATTTTGATGTTACTGTACATTACATGCACATGACTGACACATTCATTGCACAGAGACAGTGATTGAAGACAAGGCGGGGCACCTTTGCACTGCCATGCTGCATGTTGTGAGGTCATGTAACTGCCTTAAAGGTACAGGCCTCTCTGGCCTGGAATCCATGCAATAATACAGCATGTCATTTCTCTCTCTCCAGTAGTGGAACCTTCTGCAGCGACTAATAGCATGGTAATGTTCTCAGAGATTGATTCTGACTTATGTGGAAAGCCCCCAGCAAATTAAAACATCAAAAACACTTAAAGGAAGCAGGATGTGTAAACACTTTACTGACTACTGAAGTATTTTGCTGCATGCAATCAAAGATTTAAACATCTTATTTCAAAGCCTCTCTTAAGAAACTGATCATCAACGTTTCACCTTCCCGTCCCTAACCTTTTCCCAAAGATTTGGAATTCTAATGTTCGCTGTAAACCGTGTATTTGTGGTGTCATGCAGTAACTTGGGGTTGGTACGTGAGATAGCATGTCCCCTTTAAGATGGAATATGTGCATGGCCACATTAAAAACTGTGTCTTGAAATGAACAAGGTGGAAAAAAGACTTAAAAGGGACATTGATTAAGGTAGTGTTTTACATCCCTTCTGTATTGTGTATTGGAGTCAGGATGGTATGACAAGCCAAGGGTGTGAATTTCCACAGGCTATATAACCAGAGTGGGGTGCTGGCAAAGCACAGCAGGTCAGGCAGCATCTGAGGAGCAGGAGAATCAATGTTTTGGGCATAAGCCCTTCGTCATAAGCCCTTGGATGCCGCCTGACCTGCTGTGCTTTTCCAGCACCCCACTCTCGATTCTGACCTCCAGCATCTGCAGTCCCCACTTTCTACTAGGCTATACAACCATCAAGGCAGCACAGTTAAAGCACATACTGTCTCCATTATGATTGTCTGAACAACCACCAGGGAGCCGGGCTGGTTCCTTTGCACTGACGTCTGGCCCTATCCATTACTGAGAACACCCAACTCTGTGAAGATGCGGGTTGGGTGTCTGACTTGAGCTCGATGCAAGTTTAGCCAATCTTAAACTAGATTGAATCTGGAACCCTTTGAGTGGGGATAATCCAAAAATCCCAAATGCTTTCAATGGGATGGTGGGGAGAGACTGGAAACAGGGCAGAGTTAGTGCAATAACATGTTGAATCTAATTCTCTCCTTTGTGTTCCCGTAAGGATAGCTTCCTATTGAAGTTTCAGAATAAGCCTTTGCATGTGCGTTTTTTACACTCTTCAAACAATATTGAGCATTGAGCGAAATGTAAACAAGAACCTTTCCATTGAGAAGGATGAGGGGGAAACCCATTTCCTACAAATGAACCTTGTGTATAAAATGTAATACAGGCCCTTCAGTGTAACTGAGGCATATACACATCCCTCTCAAGTGTATCACCTTTCATGTAAGATTCTTTCACTGCCGGCTGACTGTAACCGACTGGGAATCTATGTTTTTGTTTCCACTTTCTCTCACTTCTCAGAAAGTAGGTTGCGACAAGATCCTCGGCTCAAAGGCCAGAACGGACGTCTGCGGTGTTTGTGGAGGACGGAATGACTCGTGCATCCTGGTCCGGAGAGTTTACCGCTCAGCGTTCCCCTCCTCTGGTGATTGCCCTGACATTCCCGTTGAGTGAATGCCTTGTGTCTTGACTAAAACATGAGCTGGAATTGCCATCGGCGATGGTAGCCCACAGTTACACCGACATGATTAATAAAGCCCGTGGAGAGTATAAGGATGGGTTTTTAACTGTAAAACTTTAGATCATGCAACCTGAATGTCAGAATCTTTTCTCTTGACAGCTGCTGATGGACCTACTGCGTTTCCAGTCTTTCTAGTTACGTTTCCTTTCCAGAATGATGTAACTGTGTCTCCAGATTTTCATTGATTATCAGAATTGATAAATAATAATTGACTCATTAATATTAATTTCAGTCATCTCCAATAAACGTTTCCAGATCACCTGACTTGCAAAAAGTAAGAAATATTAACTTCCAATTACCTAAAAGTAGTCTCTTCTTGCATAAGGGTTACAGGAAGAAGGCAAAAGAATGGGATTGAGAAACATATGAACCATGGCCAAATGGTGGAACAGACCTAATGGGCCAAATGGCCTAATTCTGCTCCATATCTTATGTGTTATCTTATAATCTTTGCCCTGTTTCAAATTTATCACTGATTTCAGAGCTGCACAATTTAAGAACTCGCCACCTAGTAGTTTTCAGTCCAGAGGTGATTGCCTGCAACATATTCTTGTGACCATTAACTTCCTCTTATCAAATAATTCTATTTATTATCTTATCAAAGGAATTATTTATTTTGAAAATATGAAATAAAAACTACCAAACAATCTAAACTTTGTGAGTGTTTGGGGTAGAGTTCAAGACGATAATTAAATCTCCCGCTAGCTTTCTCAGATACAAGAAGGACAGACTGGATTTAGTTCCAATAGGGTGAAGAAAGCCATCAGGAAATGTAATAATGGTACACAAAATTAGGCAAAAGACTGATGGAGTCGTTAAATAAAGACCATTTCCTGTAGTTGGGGCCAGTAATTTGAATTTTCCGAAAGAGTGGGAAAAACAAAATGGCTACATTTCATTTTCTGAAAGTCAGGTGACCTGGAAAGGGTTATCAGAGAAATCAGAGTGGCTGAGATTAAAAGTCAATTATTATTAACCAGTTCTGATAATCTATGACGATCTCTCAGCAGAGTGTAGCATTAAGTATTTTGTTACAGGCAAAGATGGAGGCAGAGATTTCACAAAGCAAAATTGGATAAATGTCAGCTGCAGAGAAAAAGTAGGACAAGGGGGAGAGATTGGGTGGTTACATAATGAACAAACAAACTGAATGCAAGTGTTGGCCCCTCAAGCCTGCTCTAACTTTCAATGAAATAACAGCTGGTCTGATTACTCCACATTCTTACCTACCCTTAATATTCTTTCACCTCCATGCTTATCAAGAACCTCTTAATCACTACTTCAAAAAATATTCACCACATTTTGAGGAAGAAGTTTGTAAAGACACACAATCCTACTGAGGAGAAAATGCTCCGTATCTTCTCTTAAATGGGTGATTCTTTCATTTGAAACAATGACCTAGATTCTAATTTCTCCTCTGAAAGAAAACATCCTTCCCACATCCATCTTGGCAAGACCCCTCAGGATCTTATATGTTTCAACCAAGTCAGCTCTTACTCATCGAAACTCCAAAAGCCTGGCCTGTGCAACCTTGCCTAATAATACAATGCACTTTCCAGGTTTAGTCTTGTAAATAGTCTCTAAACAAGCCCACTAAAGTCCTTTGGGGAAGGAAATCTTCCAAATTACCTGGTATGGCCTACATGTGTCTCCAGACCCACAGCATTGTGGTTGATTCTGAACTGCCCTGTGAAATGGCCGAGCAAGCTACTCAGTTGTATCCATCACTGTGAAGTCTCAACGAAAAAAATGAAACTAAGTGGATCACCTGGCATTGGCCTAAGCACTGGGAAAGACAACAGCAGGAATAGCCATGTTGACCTTGCAAAGTCCTCCTTACTAACATCTGGGGCCTAGTGCCAAAACTGGGCGAATTGTCTCACAGATGAGTCAAGGAACAGCCTGACACAGTCACAGAATCAAAACTTATAACTTTCCAGACATCACCATCACTATCCCTGGACATATCCGGTCCCACCGGCAGGAGAAGCCCAACAGAAGTGATGGTACAATGGGAGGGAGTTTCCCTGAGAGTCCTCAACATTGATTCTGGACACAATGAAGTCTCATTACTTCAGGTTAAACACGGGGAAGGAAACTTCCTGCTGATTACAATGTACTCGTCCTCCCTTAGCTGATGAATCAGTATCCTCCATGTTAACAATACTTAGGGAAACACTGAGGGTGGCAAAGTTAGGAAATGTACTCTGAGTTGGGGATATCACTGTCCACCAACAAGAGTGGCTAAGCAGCAGTGATGCTGATCAAGCTGGTCGGGTCCTAAAGAACATAGCTGTTAGACTGGGTCTGCGGCAGGTAGTGAGGAAGAAACATACTTCACCTCATCCATACCAATCTGCCAGCTGCAGATGCATCTGTTCATGACAACATCAGTAAGATGACCACTGCTCAGACCATTGAGAACAGCCTCCATCATGTTGTGTGGCACAATCACCATGCTAAATGGGACAGACTTGGAACTGAACTAGTAACTCAAGACTGGCATCTTTGAGGTGCTGTGGGCCATCAGCAGCAACAAAACTGTACCCCAGCACAATCTGCAACCTCATGGCCTAGCATACCCTCCATTCAACGATTATCATCAAACCAGGGGATCAACCTTGGTTCAATGGAGAGTGCGGAAGGGCATGCCAGGAGCAGTACCAGGCATACCTAAAAATGAGGTGCCAACCTTGTGAAGCTACCAAACAGGACAATTTGCATGCCAAACAGGATAAGCAGCAAATGATATACAGAGCTAAGCGATCCCATAACCAACAGACCAGACCTAAGCTCTGCAGTCCTGCCGCATCCAATCATAAATGCCTGGAGGAAGAACGCCTCATCTTCCACCTCAGAACACCTCAACCCCAGGGTATCAATGTGGACTTCAACAGTTTCCTCATTTCCCCTTCCCCCACCTCACCCCAGTTCAAAACTTCCAGCTCAGCACTGTCCCCATGACTTGTCCTACCTGCCTATCTTCTTTTCCACCTATCCACTCCACCCTTCTCCCTGACCTATCACCTTCATCCCCTCCCCCACTCACCCATTGTACTCTATGCTACTTTCTCCCCATCCCCACCCTCCTCTCATTTATCTCTCCACCCTTCAGGCACTCTGTCTGTATTCCTGATGAAGGGCTTTTGCCCGAAAACGTCGATTTTACTGCTCCTTGGATGCTGCCTGAATTGCTGTGCTTTTCCAGCACCACTAATCCAGAATAAAACAATTCACTGGTGGAAGACACTCCACAAATATCCTCATCCTCAATGATGGAAGAGTTCAATACAAGTTGAAAATAGAAGGTTGAAGAATTTACAGCAATCTTTAGTTAGATGTGCTGAGTGGATGATCCATCTCGGCCTCCTCCAGTGTTTCCCAGCATTGCAAAAGCACAACGGGTACAAGAACAGATCAGAAACTAGGAATACTGCGGTGAGTAACTCATCTCCTGACATCATCCTGAAACCTGTCCTTCATCTACAAGGCACAAGTCAGGAGTGTGATGGAATACTCCCCATTTGCCTAGATGAATGCAGCTCCAACAGCACTCAAGAAGCTTGACACTATCCAGACAAAATAACCCAGTTGATTGGTACCACACCCTCAAGCATCCACTCCCTCGAGCACAGACTCTCAGTAGTAGCAGTGTGTACTATCTACAAGGTGCACTATTGAAATTCACCAAAGTTCCTTACGCAGCACCTTCCAAAGCCACAGTCACTTCCATATAGAATGCAAGGGCAGAAGGTACATGGGAACACCACCACCTGCAACTGCCCCTCTAATCCACTCACCGTTCTGACTTAGAAATATATCACTGATACTTCACTATCACTGGGTTATAGTCCTGGAATTCCCTCCCAAAGGGCATTGTGGGTCTACCTGCAACACATGGACTGCGGCGGTTCAAGAAGGCAGATCATCACCACCTTCTCAAGGGTGACTAGAGATGGGCAATAAATGCTGGCCCAAGCAGTGATGCCCACATCCCATGAGTAAATTAAAACAAAATTAATGTGCATCCATCCTTAACTAATACTGTTACCAGTATTCCAAATGTGTTCTCATAAAGGCTGTGTATAACCAAACCATAATCTCCCTGCATTTTTATTCAGTTCCCTAACACTGAACAGTAACATTCTATTAGAACATAGAACATAGAAAAGTACAGCACAGAACAGGCCCTTAGACCCATGATGTTGTGCCGAGACTTAATCCTAATGTAAAATAGAGTAACAACCTACGCACCCCTCAACTCACTGCTATCCATGTGCATGTCCAGCAGTCACTTATATGTCCCTAATGACTTCGCTTCCACCACCACAGCTGGCAACACATTCCATGCATTCACAACTCTGTGTAAAGAACCTACCTCTGACGTCTCCTTTATACCTTCCTCCTAATATCTTCAAACTATGACTTCTCGTACCAGTCAATCCTGCCCTGGGGAAAAGTCTCTGGCTATTGACTCTATCTATTCCTCTCATTATTTTGTACACCTCGATCAGGTCTCCTCTCTTCCTTCTTCTCTCCAGAGAGAAAAGTCCAAGCTTATTCAACCTTTCTTCATAAGGCAAGCCCTCCAGTCCAGGCAGCATCCTGGACACAATATTCCAAGTGTGGTCTCACCAGGGACTTGTAGAGCTGCAGCAAAACCTCGCGCCTCTTAAACTCGATACCCCTGTTAATGAAAGCCAAAACACCATATGCTTTCTTAACAACCCTATCCACTGGGATGGCAACTTTGAGGGATCTATGTACTTGCACATCCCTTTCTGAATACTGGCTGTATCTGCAGGCCAACCTTGTGTCACTGATACAGTTGAACATCTGGATTCCTAGCACCTCAAGCTCTGCAATTTCTTACCAATTAAATAATATATTTCTCTTTTATTCTTTCTCACCAAAATGGTCAATTTCACATTTTCTCACATTATGTAGCACTTCTAGATTTGGCTGCTCATGCAATGGGCCATGAGCTGAATAGCTTCTTTCACTGTTGTAAATTTTCACACGATATTCTATATATTCTAGGTTCTTCAATCATACTCTATGATGCCACAATAGAAATGCCAGGTTTTAAAAAAAATTTAAATGTTTTACACAGTTCTGTAAATGCATATTTGATATTTGTTATTAATATTTCCAAATCTCAGTGATGCTCCTTGTAATTGGTAATGAGTGTTTTTTTTTCGAACCTATCCCAGGTTACTTTGGTTACAATAATGTAACTGTGATCCCAGCAGGAGCCACGAACATTAAAATTACAGACAACAGCAGGAACTACCTAGGTAAGTGAACCTCTTAGCTATACGGGTTCAAAGGTTACTGCAGTAACATATTGTCAAGTCAGCTACCATCTCCCTAGTGCTGAGTTAGCTGATTTCTGTCAGTGTTGCACTGGGTATAATGAGCTAGCCAATCCTCAAGCATGGATAAATAATTTGTTCACTAATAAAAGACCAAGAGTTGGGATAAGGTGTGCATTTTCAGGATGGATCAGTGGCCACAGGAATCACTGCTGGTGCTATAATTATTTACAGCATACTTGAATGACTTGGATGATGGAAGTGAATGTGCTAATAACAATTTTCAGATGACACAAAAATAAGTCAGGAGTCACATGACACCAGGTTATAGAGTCGTACAGCACAGAAACAGACCATTTGGTCCAACCAGTCTGTGCTGAACATAAGAATCCAACAGGTTTATTTGAAATAACAAACGTTTGGAGTGCTGCTTTACCTGATGAAGGAGCAGTGATTTCAAACAAACCTGGTGGACTATAACCTGGTGTCATGTGATTTCTGACTTTGTCTACCCCAGTCCAACACTGGCACCTCAACATGACAAATATAAATGGGAAGACGTATGGTGAGGAGGATACAGTCTGCAGAGGGATATAGACAAATTAAGCTAGTCGGCACAAAATTGACAGTTGAAATATAATGGGGGAATGTGAGGTTATGCTCTTTTGCAGGAAGAATAGAGAAGTTGAACTTTAATTAAATGGGGAAAGACTGGAGAAAGCTACAGCTCAGGGGGCTTTGTGTGCACACATTGATAAATACCAAAAGCTAGCACACAAGTTCGGCAGGAAATAAGGAAGGCAAATTGAGTCCGGTTTCTTCCCACAGTCCAAAGATGTACAGGTTAGGTGGATTGGCAATGAGAAATGCAGTGTTACAGGGATAGAGTAGGGGAATGGGTCTGGGTGGGATGCTCTTTGGAGGGTTGATGTGGACTTAATGGGCCGAATGGTCTGCTTGATTACTGTAGAGATTCTATGATTCTTGATTTCAAAGGTAATGGAGTTTAAAAAAAGGCAAATCTTGCTGAAACTATACAAGGCACTAGCCAGACCACACCTGGAATACTGTGAATTGTTTTGATCCCCTTATCTACTGTCATTGGAGGCAGTCCAGTGAAGGTTCACTCAGTTTATTCTGAATATTGAGAGATTATCTTATGAGAAGAAATTGGGTAGTTTGGTTCTATACTCATTACAGATTAGAAGAATGAGGGATGATTATTGTAGCATATGGGATTCTTAGGGAATTTGACAGAGTAATGTTTGCCTTCGTGGGAGAGTCTTAATACCAAAGGACAGAATCTCAGAATAAGGGATTGAACATTTAAGAAGAGATGAGGAGAAATTTTTTAGTTAATGTGTGAAATGCTTTACCACAGAAGGCTGTGGAGGGTGTGGTATTAAGTGTATTCAAGAATGAAATTCACAGCTTTATAATCAGTGAAGGAATCAAAGGTTACAGCAGAAAAATGGAGGATGACTGAATCAACCGTAATTTCATTGAATGCAGAAAAGGTTCAATCACCATTGGCTCCTTCTGATCTTATGGCAGTAAGATACCTGACTCTTCAAAGACTCTTCTGCCTAATCCAACACAGAGGTGGAGACCAAAGCTCAGATGCGATGTCCCCATAGTCAAATAACAAAACACCCCAATGCACTTTGCAAAATTGTAGTCAGAAATTATTGCATACTGAGCACAGCAAGGGAGTGGAAGAAGGGTAACTGAAATATGGTGAGTTTTAAAGGTGGTCATAAAAGAAATGATGCAGATGGATGGGTTTTGGGAAAGAATCCCAAAGTTTTTTTTTCTTTATTCATTCATGGACTGTGGGTAAGGCCAGCATTTTTTGCCCATCCCTAATTGCTCTTTGAGTGCCGTCTGGACCATTTCAAGGGGCGCTTAAGAGTCAACCACATTGCTTTGGATTTAGAATCATGTGGGTCAGACTGGGTAAGGACAGCAGATTTCCCTCCCTTAAATGCCACTAAAGTGTAGGAGTCATTGCCACAAATGACAGGATGAAAGGAGGAGGAAACATAATTATAGCATATTGGAAATAGAGTTCACAAGGACAGTTTTAGAACTGAAGAACAGGGAATAGGCAATCCATAGATGGTTTGAGAATTCTAATGCTGGCGTTTATTTGGAGAAGTGCAATTGTGTTCTGTGCCTTGCCACAGTTAAGTGACTGCTGATCTAGTTGCTGTCTTTTTAGAGAGAGAAGTTATTAAAGCTTGGGTGTGAAACAGCATTAACCACTACCACTGCCCATTAAACACAGAAAGGGTCAGTGGCAGGAAAGGCTTCAAAACCATGTTATGGCCTCAGAGTAGTGAAAACTCTGCCTCCAGTACAATCCTGGCGAACAACATCAACAATAGATTTCCTGCACTATCTGCTTCTTGCAAAGCATCAGTGACTACACTTGAAAACTAAACTGCTACCATTAAAGCTCTTTAAGATTTCCCAAAGAGGTGTAAGGCACTTCAGAAATACATTTCCTCGTACTAAAGATATGCTTTGCCAGAGTTTTGCTAACATCAAGGTGGTGGTAAATTTACCAAAGTCGGTAAAATTAAACCAATGGCTAAAATTTTAACTCACTCAAACCATAGTCATTTATACAGGGTTAAAATCAGGCTGACACAGTCTCTTCAGGAAGTTTTATCATGTTCCTAAACTCTGCTTGCTTCATGTCTCACACCAATTTGAAATCAGTTACCACCCCAGTCCACACCAGTCTTCCTTCCCCCCTCGCACCCCCCCCCCCACCCCGCTCCGTGTCTTTACCTCATTTATTGTAAAATCTTCTCCCTCATTTCCAAGTACCTTCAGAGTTTCACTTCACTTTGCCTCAGCAACTTGGTCCAGCTCATGGTTGCGCTCCTGATTTCTAAGCAAAGTGGTAAAGTCTTCTTCTCTTATACCGTTACACTTGGATTTACCTTCCTAAATGCGTTTCCTTTGCAACGTCTCTCCCACCTTCAAACCTCCTCAGGACCCACCTTTTCAACAAGGAGAAAGTTGCTGTGTTGGTTTTGAGGATCAGGGCCACTGTGCTGGGCTGAGGGTCAGGGCCACTGTGCTGGGATTGAGGGTCAAGGTTCAGGGCTGCTGTGCTGAGATTGAGGGTTGAGCTATTCTCCTGTCCAGGCTTGGGGCAACTATGCTGGGGTCAAGGATCACACTACTGTGCTAGAGTCAAGAGTTCAAGCCACTATGCTGAGGTCAGGGTCAAGGGTCAGGGCCAATGTTTCTGGTGGGGATCTAGGGAGCAGCAGTAGGGCCTGTGATTTCTGTCCCAGCCCTTACCTCTAACCATATCTTTTACCAACTTATGCTGTCCCATTGAAAAACAGTTTGGATAATTTAACTCTTAGCCATGTCAGGATATTTCCATTCACTCATGTTAATTAAAATACCAGCAGCCATGGCTTACTCTTACCTCTCCATCGAGTGGTTGTGGGTTCAAATCTCACTTTGGACACAGTTTCTCCCTTGAGCAGAAGACTCAAGGCTGACAGTCCAGTGCAATACTGAGGGAGTGCTGCATTGTCACCGGCGTAGTCTTTGAACAGTGACCCTATCTGCCTGTGTGAGTGGATGCGAGAGATCCCATGGCACTAATTCAAAGTAGAACAGAGGAGCTTTCCCCAGTGCCCTGGTCAAGATTTAGCAGTAAGGACAGATAATAAGGTCATCACCACATTGCCACTTGTGGGAGCTTACTGTGTGCAAGTCAACTGCTGTGTTTGCTGAATCACAGCAGTAATCACATTTTCAAGAGTATCTTATTGACAGTGGTGATGCAATCTTATAGAATTACAAGCATTTAAAATAAATTAAATGATGTTTTAAAATATATATCAATTACTTAACCGATAATAGAGTACATTAGGCATAAAACCTGTTACGTGATAAATAATCAGCAGTCGGGGACAATGTGACATTGTAAACCATGGTACAGAGAGAGTGATACAGTTTTCATTACTGGAGAAGAAAATACCTGACTTCTCTATGCTACACACTGACAATATTAGCATAAACCAGACTGGGAATTTAAACAGCACTCATTGAACTTCTGACCTCTTTTGGTTAGGGGTTCAACACTCAGCCACGTGAGCTATCAGACCACCAGCTAAAAATCATGTTGTTTTAACGAAGCAGTAATTAGTAGTTTTGAAATACGTATGATTAATAAGTCAAATTTCTTACTGCCAGTACAAAGGAGTTGTTGTGAAGTACATTGCAGAGTTGTCAGCGAAGTAAGTGATCATACATTGTGCATTCTAAAGTCCAACTCAGTTCCTCCACAATTCAGATGCTTCTGAAATAAGAGACAAGACTCAGGACTGGGAAGCTCTGCAGTTTAGATTCACAAGAAGCCCTGATAATACTGGAGTCTGTGACTGCCTTTGTCCCTTACTCGCCAATTCAGTCTCAAAGTCTTTCTGCGTCACTTCAGTGTCTCTGGGTGAACATCATGGAACTCCCTCTGTAACAGCGATGCGGGTGTACCTACACTTACACACTCCAGCCATTCAATAAGGCAGCTGACTATCCTGGAACTCCCTCTGTAACAGCACTGCAGGTGTACCTACACTTACACACTCCAGCTGTTCAATAAGGCAGCTCACTACCAGCTTCTCCAGGGAAAATGAGATGGGCAACAAAGGCCAGCCTAGCCAACAACACCCACACCCCATGAATGAATAAAAAATCTCCTCCTTTAAGATGGTCCTGTAAATCTTTCCTTCCTCCTTTAAGATGATCATTAAGCCACTCTCTCTTCCTTTAAGATAGTCCTGTAAACAGACTTCCTTGACTAACTTCCTTTCCTAATGTGGCTCAGTCTTTGATGTAATTCCTGTGAAGTGCCGTGTAATGTTTTGTTGCATTAAAGGTGCTACATAAATTCAAGTTGCTTTTGTTACCGATGAATAAATTCACTAATTCTCAAGTTAATTTAATGTTGGACATTCTCTTCAACAATGAAACATCAATGACAGGCTCAGGCCTATCGTACAGGATTAACCCCTTTGGTTTAGAAGAGAACGGATGTGAATCAATTGAGGGATGAGAAACTTCAGTTCAGAGAGTTAATTGAAGACGTTGGGATGATTGAAGACCTTGGGACTGTTCACCGTGGAGAGAGCAGGGCTAAGAGGAGATCTGATGGAGATTTCAAGATAATGTGTGAGCCAGATTGAGTCAATAGGGAAAAACTGTTGGCGCTTGTAAAAGGCTAAAGAACAAGAGGACATAGGTTTAAAGTGAGTTACAAACAAAGCAAGGACTATATCAGCAAAATGGTGGCACAGTGGTTAGCACTGCTGCCTCACAGGACTAGAGACCCAGATTCAATTCCTGCCTCAGGCAACTGTCTGTGTGGAGTTTGCACATTCTCCCACGTGTCTGTGTAGGTTTCCTCCGGGTGCTCTGGTTTCCTCCTACAGTCCAAAAATGTGCAGTTAAGGTGAATTGGCCATGCTAAATTGCCCGTAGTGTTAGGTGGAGGGGTAAATGTAGAGGAATGGGTCTGGGTGGGTTACTGTTTGGAGGGTCGGTGTGGACTTGTTGGGCCAAAGGGCCTGTTTCCACACTGTAAGTAATCTAAAAAAAAGCTTTTTCACGTGGCAAACAGTTAGTGTCTGGAAGGCACTGCCTAAAGGTGTGATGGAGGCAGGATCACTTGAGCAGTTCAAGAGGGCACTGGACGATAATTTGGGTAAAAACAATGACCAAGGGTATGGGGATAAGACGGAGATTGGCACTCTGTAATGGTGCTGATTTGAAGAGTTGGTGAGACATAATAGGCCAAATGGCCTTCTTCTCCCATTACACTTCTGTAATTCTGTGATGGGGTAGTTCATTACACAGGCAAGTGTATATCTTTTTGTAAAACACGTTAGGATTATTACAGGGGGAGAAAAGCTTCAGGAAGGCAAGGAGTTCCACAGTCTGATTGAAGTAGAAGGTTTCTATGATGTGTTATGATCTTATTGCGGGCAAATATTCAGGACAAACTTTTATGATCCAGTGAATAGCTTCCCCATGTTGCCTGTGCAACATTCTATACAGACACTTTGACCAGTTTAATTACTCATAAAACACACTTACCGAGTGGGAGAAAGTGAGGACTTAATATGTGTTGGAGTTGTTTTCTTCAACTTGCGAGTGTTTTAATAAAACTAGGTTTGAACTGCAATCCTTTCTCTCATACAGTAGAAGCACTAGGGCATCAAAAAGTGTGGTGCTGGAAAAGCAGAGCTGGTCAGGCAGCATCCGAGGAGCAGGAGAGTCGACGTTTTGAGCCTAAGCTCTTCATCAGGAACGTTGACTCTCCTGCTTCTAGGATGCTATGCTTTTCCAGCACCACATCTTTTGACCCCCTAGTGCTCCTTCTGTATGAGAGAAAGGATTGCAGTTCAAACCTAGTTTTATTAAAACACTCGCAAATTGAAGAAAACAATTCCGACACATATTAAGCTAACTTTTCCTAAACTAGGCTGCTTGCCTGAAAAATACACATACTACCCACTCCAGTGAACTTGATGGTGCTGCTGGATTCAATTCACTGAGCTCTGTCACCTCAGGATCAACTCAGGGTCCTGTTAGTGCGAAGGTGGGTCTTTCAAGGAGTCTTCGCCGGCTGAGTATTTGCTAAGAGAATGGCTGCCAGGTGTCCCTTCTTATCCATCCTTTCTGACTCCTTCTGGAATGTTCTCTGCCTTCAGGCGATGGGGAGCCTTTCCAAGATATTATTACTCCATGTTGCCAAGTGGTCAGGCCGAAACTGCGGAATACTGCTGTGAGGCAGTACGGTGGCTCAGTGGTTAGCATTGGTTCCCAGTGGGACCCAAGTTCTATTCCAGCCTCAGGTGACTGTCTGTGTGGGTTTCCCCCTTGTCTGTGTGGGTTTCTGCTGGATTTCTTCCCATAGTCCAAAGATGAGCAGGTTAGGTGGATTGGCAATGATAATTTGCCCTGTAATGTCACGGATGTGTAAGATAAGTAGATTAGCCAGAGTAAATGTAGGGTTATGGGGATAGGATCAGGGAGCTGGGTCTGGCTCTGGGTGATAGGTCAAATGGCCCCTTTTTGCACAGTAGGGATTCTATGAATACACAAAACATTATGTTCGGGCTGAGTACTTCTTCACATGTTTCGGGTCATAATGACTCTCTCATTGCAATACAGGGTTGGGCTAGTCCTTGTTTGCTTTTGACCTGTGGTAACCTAGGCCACTTTACATTCCTGCAGAAACTGTTTCATCAATTTTATGTTGGATTTAGTAGTTTCAGTCATTAGCCTCTTGGCCACACCTGCCTCTGACCCAGTAACTCAAGTACCACCTCAGGACTTGATGACTAATACACAGCTAAACAGGGTGAATAACAGCTTTCTGAGCAGCAGGTGGCATGTGCTCCAGTCTATAACTATAACTCATATGTAAAAGTGAAGATTGCTTAGCAGCTTGGCACAAACCATAACACCCCATCACTAAATATTCAAAACTGTTTGAAGACTGACAGAGTCTTTGAATCATAGAAGCCTTACAGTGCAGATAGAGGCCATTGAGCCCGTCAAGTTTGCACCAACCCTCCGAAGAACATCCTGCCCCATCCCCCACCCTATCCCTGTAACCCCACATTTACCACTGATAATCCACCTTGCTTGCATATCTTAGAACTCAGGGGGTAAACTGCCAGTAAAATTTACAATCCAGAGCTCCCAGCTGGTAGTAAGTTACATGGAGCGGGATGGAGAAAATGGAGTTTCTGATTTTGCGTCCATGGATGTAAAATCATGGCTACTGGCTTGGGTTTCTTCCCTGGATACATTTCCTGCCAGACATATTCTGCATTGTGGGGTCCACTCCTTTAATGTAGCCATTAGTTGAATGAGGTTTTCAGAGAATCCCTGCTCTCTCCGGCTGATTTATCACAGGGGTCAGCACTGGTTCTGTAATCTATCTCATACTTTGCTGCCCTGATGTAAACAATCCCACTAAGCATTTGTGGAGAGCGATAAAGTTGTTTGCTTTTATTATTGGGTTCTGGTCCCTCTGCCTCCAGGCAATTTCATTAGCTATTCCTGTCTGGTCTCTGTTTTTGAAAGTAAGTTGACAAAGCATCCAGTGTATTTAACTTAAAAAACACTGCAAAAAATAACAATCTCAAAGGAACTACAGATGAGAGAAGTGAGGGTGCCAGGGTTGGGATCTTTTTGAAGTAGGACAAAAAGACCTGATTGGCCTGTCCTTCAGACTTGTAAATCTAACATTTTGAAATATCCCACAACATAGTGGCCTATATGTTCCTTTGTTAATGCATCCTCTTAGGTGCTATGCTTGCATTAGTTGGGAGATAGAGCTGAGAGCACGGTGGTTCAGTGGTTAGCACTGCTGCCTCACAGCACCAGGGACCCACGTTCAATCCCAGCCTTGGGGGACTGTCTGTGTGGAGTTTGCACATTCTCCCCGTGTCTGGGTGCTCCAGTTTCCTCCCACAGTCCAAAGATGTGCAGGTTAGGTGAATTGGCCATTCTAAATTGTCCATAGTGTTAGGTGCATTAGTCAGAGGGAAATGGATCTGGTATGGGTGGGTTACTCTTCGGAGGGTCGGTGTGGACTTGTTGTGCCGAAGGGCCTGTTTCCACACTGTAGGGTATCTAATCTATATCATTGTAAAAGGGCCAAATGACATGTTCTTGTATTCCTTTATCATTGTGCTCGAAATCTAAAATGCATTATATAATGGGATTGGAGGTGTATCAAACCTGTGACTATGTCACTAACCCATTAAAATGCATCTGCATGACTATGTTGCCAATTTAAGAGTGGAGTTGGGGGTGATTTTACCTTTATCTCATGGCAATGGGCAGTGATGATTTCAAAGTCTGGATTGGTGGCCCTTTTCTCCCAATAATGTTGGCTGTATTATGATCGCAGTCTGCTGGTGGGTTCTCAAACTACCTGGCAACAGTCTTGTTTTAATTTTGAGGTGGCATGACCCCAAAAGGTATTTTGGGCAAGATCAAGCCCAAATAGATTTGCCCCAGGCTTAAACTGTTCCATGGGATGTGAATGCGAAGAGGTTCACCAGATGCAGATGGTGAATTAAAGGAGTAACTCACAGATGATTGAACATTCAAATAAAGGAAAAGTACTGCAGAGGCTGGAAGAAATCCAAAAGAAACACAGAAACAGCTGGAGAAACTCAGCAGGTCTGGCAGCAGTCACGGAGAGAGGAACAAAGTTAATGTTTCAGGTCCATACGAGTCTTTTCCAGAACTGTTAAACCCACCCAAAAGACAATAAAACCTTTTATTTGCCATGTCAGCACTCATGAGCATTTCCAGATCATTGCAATGCTTGCAAGTGTGGAATATTGTTTTCACTCGTACTGGCTGGGTCTCCTCAATGTGGACCCATGACACATTAACAATTCCAAAAATGTAAGAGGCTACTTTACCTCAGGATGACTCCATTAGATTAATAGGTGTTGCATGTAGTCTTAATTTATTAGTTCTTTCAGACAGCAGATTATCTCCACACTCTCTTGTTCCACATCAAGGGCACCTTTGCATCATTATCTAGTACAAGTTTGAACTTGGGAACAAAACAATGGCAGATGTTGAAAGCATTTGGCAAGTTCTTGTCACTAGAGTTTGGATTCGTGATGGCTTTGGTGCAGCTTTCATGCGTTTTCCAATGATTTTAATACAGCTCGGAGAAAATAATTACAACTTTGTTTCACAAACTACAAATATCAGATATCTGAGATGGTGTAATGATGATAACTAAACATATGATCTTCAGTTAAGATTTACCTGGAGAATGCGTAGGTTCTGTTGTGCAGCATAGGAATCTTCTGCTGGGAACAGACTTTCAGTCATAATAGGAGTCAGTGAGGTCTGCAGTACTAGAGATCAGAGTTTAGAGTGTGTTGCTGGAAAAGCACAGCAGGTCAGGCAGCATCTGAGGAGCAGGAAAATTGATGTTTCGGGCCGGAGCTCTTCATCAGGTATGAGACTGGGAGCCTCGGGGGTTGAAAATAACAGCCTCATTCCTCTCAACTTTCAGTCATAATACCAGTGTATGGGCTGACAAATAAGATGTTTTACCTGGCATTTCTAAGTTGGTTCATTAATGAAAGTGGAATAATCTGAAATGAATGAAAACATTTTCAGGACAGTAAGTCTAAACCATGGTGAACCCCTTCTAAGTCAAGAGCATTACTCAGTTCATCTACAAGATGAGATTAGTTATCCCCATGGAGGCAATCACAGGTTGGACCATCTGTCCATTGGCTGTAGAATTAAAAATGGTGGGTTAGAGTAGGGGATGGACTGTCTTTTTGTGGGATGGGGTGGTGTATCTTACAACGGAATTTCAAGAATCTTCAAGTTTTCAATATGTATATGAGAAAACTATAATTCCTCCCCTCAACTAACATTTGTCATAAGTAAGTTAATTGTGAAGATTCTGAGATAAGATAGACATGCATTTGGAAAGACAGTGTTTGATTGGGAATAGTCAGAATGGCTTTGTGCTTGGGAGATCATGCCTCACAAGTTTGTTAGAGTTCTTTGATGAAGTGACCAGGAAGGTTGATAAAGACAGGATGGTAGACATAGTCTATATGGATTTCAGTAAGGCCTTTGATAAGGTGCCTACCATGGAAGGTTAAATCGCATGGAATCCAGGGCGAGCTGGCAAATTGGATACACAATTGGCTTGATGGTAGGAAGCAGAGGGTAATAATGGAAGGATGCTTGTCGGACTGAAGGCCTGTGACTAGTGGAGTGCCTCAGGGGTCAATGCTGGGCCCATTGTTCTTTGTTATCTATATCAATGGTTTGGACGAGAATGTCCAAATTAGACATGATTAGTAAGTTTGCAAATGACACTAAAATAGACAGTATCATGGACAGTGAGGAAGGTTATCAGAAATTGCAGCAAGACCTTGATCAGCTGAGGAAGTGGGCTGAGAGATGGCAATGGAGTTTAATATAGGCAAGTGTAAGATCTGGCATTTTGGAAAGTCAGATCAAGTTTGGAGTTTCATGGTGAATGGTAGGGCCTTAAGGAGTGTAGTGGAATAGAGGGAGTTCAGGTACATAGTTCTCTGAAAGTGGAGTCAAAGGTAGACAGGGCAGTGAAGAAGGCTTTTGGCCCACTGGCCTTCATCAGTCAGGGCATTGAATATAGAAGTTAGGAAGTCACGTTGCAGTTGTACAGGATGTTGGTGAGGCTGCACTTGGAGTATTGTGTTCAATTTTGGTCACCTTGCCATAGGAAGGATATTATTAAACTGGAAAGGGTGCATCATAAATTTACAAGGATGTTGTCAGCACTCAATGGTCTGAGTTATAGGGAGAAGTTGGACAAGCTAGGACTTCTTTCTTCAGAATGTAGGAGATTAGGGTGGAATTTTATACAAGCTATAAGATCATGAGAGGCATGAATAGGGTGAATTCACTAAGTCTTTTTCTCAGGGTTGGGGACTTGAGAACCAGAGGGCATCAGTTTAAGGTTAGTGGGAAGGAATAAAAGGGAACCTGAGGGGCAGCTTTTTTATACTGAGGGTAGTATGCCTGTGGAATGAGCTGCCAGCAGATGTGGTTGAGGTGGATACATTAATAATATCATATCTGATTCGAAATGTGAACTCTCTCTCCATGGATCTTGCCAGACCTGCTTTCTGTTTTGTTGCTTTTGGCTTTATTCAAGATAACCCAGCTTTAGATCCAAGTGTGAATCCTTTTGGATATAATTTCCAATTTGGACCCCACTCTCAGTCAAAATATTGCCAGGTACTCTCAAACTGTCCAGCTGTAGAGACAGGCCTTGTACCAAACATATAAAGGTAAAAAGGTAAAGTCACCACAGTCTCAGTGGACCATAGAGAGAGACAACTGGTAGTGAAGTTAATCCAAGGATCACCACACCTCAGGTGAGAGTTGATGTTAAGAAGGTATAGTATTTATGGTAATCACACCAAGCATGTACCTAACCTCTGACCTCAGGCAACCTCCACCTTGATTGGCATCTCCCCATTTCCTGTACAAGGCAACCTGTGATCTTTCTGAGAAGAAGTTGGCAATTTTGTTCGAGATTATGAACAGATTTTGTGCTGTGAGCAAGGAAACAGAAAGAACTTTTATTCCATCAGACTGCTCTTCATTTAAGTCCATGACCCAAATGCTGTCCAATCCCATAATGTGGCATATTAGTGATTGGGATACAGTGCTCATTTTTATTTTTATTCGTTCACAGGATGAGAGCATTGTTGATTAGGCCAGCATTTATTGCCCATCCCTAACCACCCAGAGGGTAGTTTAGAGTCAACCCCATTGCTATGGGTCTGGAATCACATGTAGATAGACTAGACCAGGTAAGGACTACAGTTCCTTCTCTAAAGAACATTAGTGAACAAGATGGACTTTTTCGACAATTGACAATGGACTCATGGTCATCATTGGACTCTTAATTCTATAATTATGAATTATTGTATTTTTGGTTGCATTGATAGTGGACAAATGCATTTCTAATTGTAACGATTGTTTTTCTGCTTGTAGCCCTAATAAATGGCAAAAATCACTATGTGATTAATGGGAACTGGGTAATAGACTGGCCTGGAGAATATGCTGTCGCTGGCACCAAAGTACTGTACAAGCGTTCTTCTAGTAACCATGAGACAATTGAGGCTACAGGACCAACAGGAGAGGACCTCCATGTGATGGTACAAATCTTCATGTAAAATGTGTGGCGAATGTTTCTTATGTTAAAGGAATTTTTCTTCATCTGTCATTATTTACACATTTCCTGCCAGTGGTATTTTCACAGTGGGGAAGGTAACAGTATGAATGGAAGTGTGGCAGGGTTTTCATAAAAATTTTCAACAATTTCATATTTCCCCCCACCCGCCATTGCAGGGACGTTCCTTTTCTCACTAAAATTTCCAAGACTGTCCTCTGTTGTCTTTTGCAATTTACAAGAGAAAATAATTGTTAACACCCAGCATGTTTACTTGAAGTCAATGTTCTCTCAGCTTAAAGATTTGCAAAGAAATCAACATTGGCGTGATGGGCCAAGTGGCATAATTCTGCACTGTAAGACTTCTGTGATTCTGGTTCAATAGATGAAAGAAAGCTTCACAAACAAATGTCATCCATTAAACCATATTTATTCATTAATCCCATGAATAGTCTCTAGGCGTGTAGAACCTTCCTGCTAACTATATATAAACAAAATCATAAACATCTTTTTTTTAACAATTATACATGATCTTACTTCTAAATACTGAACAAAGGAGGGTTCCATTTTGTGGGGCGCTGGCACCAGTATTAGGGCAGGAAGGAATGAAACCATCAGCTCCACTTGATCTAGCACTGGGGTCCTAACGGAAAGGCTAAATAGGATGGACACTGGGAGTTTAAACTAGGTGAGGGTGGGGAGGGCTCAGGAGATGTTATTAAAGTTTCCTGAACAAATCATAAGATAGAGTCAGGTTCTAATTCCATTTAGATCAGATAAGGGGACTACTATGAGATGGGGGAGCTAATCAATGCAGGACTGAGGTTGTTGTAGTTAAGTGCACGCAGTATATGAAACAAGATAAATGAGATAGTAGCTAGACTGAAATTGGTGGGTATGATAACATGGACATTGCAGAGACATGGGTGCAAGGGGATCAAACTGAGAACTGAATATCCAAGGATATACTACTTATTGAAAGGACAGGCAAATGGGCAGAGGGGCCTGGTCACCTCACCGATAAGAAATCAAATTAAATCGCTAACAAGAAGCGATATAGGGTGGAAGCTGCAGAGTTGAGAAACTGCAAAAAGAAAAAAGACACTGATGGGAATTATGTAAAGGCCTCCTTGTAGTAGTCAGGATGTGAGGCAAAAACTAAACCAGGCAATAGAAAGGGCCTGGAACAAAGGCACTATTACAATAATCAAAATGCAGATGGACAAGGAAAATCAGACTGGGAGCTGATCCCAAGAAAAGGAAATTGTGGAACGTCTAAGAGATTTTTTTTTGGAGCAGCTTGTGATGGAGCCCATTCGGAAACAGGAAATTTGCACTTTGGTGATGTGGAATGAAACAGGTTTGAGGGCCTGCTTTTGTGGCGTAGTGGTAGTGTCCGTATCCCTGGACCGAGAGACTAAGGTTCAAGTCCCACCTCCTCCAGAGGTTTGTAGTTACATCTCTGAACAGCTTGATTCAGAAAAATAGTTGAGACAGACCTGATTAGGGAGTTAAGGTGAGGGAACCCCTCGGAGGCAGTATGGTAGAATTCCCCCTGCAGTTTTAGAGGAAGAAGCCAGAATCAGGCATTGCAGTATTGCAATTTGTAATGAAACTCAATTACAGTTGAGTAAAGGTAATTACAGAGCCATGAGGGAGGAGCTAGCCAGAAGCAGAATGGAGGAGACAGTGGGAGAAGCAATGGCAGGGGTTTCTGGGGATAATTTGAAAGATGCAGCAGAAATTCATCCCAAGAAAGAAGAAACAAACTCAGGGGAGGACAAGGCAGCCATGGCTGACAGGGGAAGTCAGGCACAGCATAAAAGCAAAAGAAAAAGCCTACAATGTGGTGAAGATTAGTGGGAAGCCAGAGGATTAGGAAACCTTTAAAATCAACAGAGGACAACTAAAATGCATTAAGGTGAAATATGAGGGCAAGATAGATGGTAATGTAAAAGAAAATTGTAAATGTTTTTAGATACACAAAATGTAAGAGAGAGGCAAGAGTGGTCATTAAACCTTTGGAAAATGGGGCTGAAGAAGTACTAATGGGGAGAAAAAGAAAGGGCAGAGGAACTGAACAGGTACTTTACATCAGTCTTCACAGTGGGAGATACCAGCTGCATTACCAGATTTTCAAGAGAGTCAGGGGACAGTGGTGAGGGTACTGGCCATCACTAAGGAAAAGATGCTGGGGAAGCTGAAAGGTCTGAAAATTAATACCCAAAGCAGCTGGACTACACCCCAGAATTCTGAAGGAGATGGTTGAGATTGTAGAGGCATTGGTGATTTTTTTTAGGAATTATTGGAGTCAGGGAAGGTCCCAAAGAACTGGAAAAAGGCTAATGTTACACTCCTGTTTAAAAAGGAAGGGAGGCAGAAGATGAAAAACCATAGGATGGTTAGCCTAGCCTCGATTATTGGGAATATTTCAAAGTCCATTTATTCAGGATGAGATTGCAGAGTGCTTGGAAGTGCATGGTAAAATAGGGCTGAGTCAGCAAGGCTTTGTCAGTGGGAGGTCATGCCTGACAAATCTGTTAGAATTCTTTGAGATGGTAACAAATAAGTTAGACAAAGGAGAGCCAGTGGGTGTGATTTATTTGGGTTTCCATAAGGCCTTTGACAAGGTTCCACACAGGAAGCTGCTAAATAAGATAAGACCACATGATGTTACGGGCTGGCATGGAGAGAGGATTGGTTGACTGACAAAAGATAGAGAGTGGGGATCAAGGATTCTTTTTCAAGATGACTAGTGGAATTCTGCTGCAATCAGTGTTGAAACCACAACTATTCACAATATACATTACCAATCTGGATGAAGGAACTGAGTTTCTAAGTTTTCAGAAGGCACAAAGATTGGTGGAGGGATAGATAGTGCTGCAGAAGTGGGGAGGCTGCAGATGGACTTGGACAGGACTGGGAGAGTAGGCAAAGAAATGGCAGATGGATACAGTGTGGGAAAGTGTGAGGTTATGCACATTGGTAGGAAGAATAAAGGTGTAGACTATTTTCTAAATGGAGAAAAGCTTCAGAAATCTGAAGCACAAAGGGACTTAGGAGTCTCTTAAGGTTAACATGCAGGTTCAGTTGGCAGTTAGGAATGCAATGTAAGCATTTATTTCAATAGAGCTACAATACAAGAGCAGAGATGTACTGCTGAGGCTGTATAAGGATGTGGTCAGACCGGATTCAGAATATTGTAAGCAGTTTTGGGCTCCATATCTAAGAAAAGACGTATTGGCCTTGAAGAGGATCCAGAGGATGTTTACAAGATTGATCCTGGGGATGAACAGCTTGTCAAGTGAAGAATGGTTGAGAATGCTAGGTCTTTATTCGATAGAGTTTAGAAGGATATGGGGGTGTCGGATTGAAACTTAACAGAATACTGAATAGATTGAATAGACATGGAGTAGATATTTCCATTGGTTGGAGAGACTAAGACCTAAGGGTACAGCCTCAGTGTGAAGGGTTGTCCCTTTAGAACTGGGATGAGGAGGAATTTCTTCAATCACTAAATCTGTGGAACTCACTGCGGCAGAGGTCTGTGGGGGCCCAGTCAGAGGTAGAGAGGTTATTGATCAGTAAAGGGATTAAGGGTTACAGGGAGAAGGCAGGAGAATGGGGTTGAGAAACATGTCAGCCATGATCAAATGATGGAGTAAACCCTATGGGCTGAATGGCCTAATTTTGCTCCTATATTTCATGATGGTCTTATGGTCTTATTTCAAGACATGATGGTGACAGAGTTGGGGAGTTCTCTCTAGGGTCCTGACCAATCTTTATTCTCAAACAGGATCATTAAATCTAATTACCAATATTTATCATTTTGTTGCTTGTGGCAACTTGCTGTATGAAGATTAACCACTGGGTTTCCTACATTACAACAATGATTGCATTCTGAAAGTATTTCATTGTCTGTAGGACGCTTTGGTTTGACCTAAGATTGTGAAAGGCTTTATACAGCAAGTCTTTCCTTCTCATTTACATAAAATATTTTAGCCAATATTTTAACAGTGGTCTTTATCTATTTATGGGTCTTTACCAAAGGACATTAACACCAAACAAAATAACTCAGAATCACAGAACCATTATAATGCAGGAGGAGGTCATTCTGCCCATAATACCTGTACTAGCTCTCTGAATAATGTAGTGATATGGAGCCAATCTTTTACGCATTTTTTTCTATCTGACTAATCATGTAAAGCTCACTTGAGTGCCACGACCAAACCTGACCACACCATATTTCCACACTGTGCATTCCAGACACTAATTACTCAAAGAGTCGCTGAAGTAATCAGTGCAGTACCTACCATTTCAATATAACGATATAGGTTACAGTGGTCACAATGGGATCTCGCACTGAACAAGCTCAATGTATGTTGTAGGTTCTTCTACAAGAGGAAAACTTGGGTATTGAATATGAGTTCTGGCTTCCTAATGAGCGCTATAGCCATTACCAGGGAGGACACAGTCCACTGAGGCAGCCTGAGATCGCTGTTATAGATGCCGACCATCCTCTCAGTTACCTGCCTTGGACCCAGACCACAACAGCTTCCACTACCACCATCACCACGACTACCACCAGCCCAGTCAGAAAGCCAGTCATCTACCCAGGTATGACACAACCGTTTGTTTACATTCACTAGATTGATTGTGAATTTTCAACTTCAGGAGGAAGGATATTCCAAAGCTGATCCTCCTTCCGTATTGATGTGAAATCATTCCGCCCCCCCCACTCCACCATGCCCCTTACACTTTTCTAAGCTATGACCAAGAATGGCCAGCCTGGTGCCTGATCTCTGCCACTGCTGTGCCAGTGCTTAGTATTCAGGGTCGAGGTGAAGCAGACTGAGGTAGCTCATTACATGACAGTGACCACCCTGGTAAGTTTGAAGGCAGTGGTAGGGGGGAATGATATTTAATCCAGTGGAATAGAAAGTTCATGGTGACAATCCACCCATTCCCAACCCCCTCACCCTCCACCCGAAGTCAGATTAAGGCCTTGGCAGATTTTTATGTTGTATGTCTTCATGCGATGCGGGCGTCGCTGGCTGGGCTAGCATTCATCATCCACTCCTAGCTGCCCTTGAGAAGGTAATGGTGAGCTACCTTCTTGCATGCCTCATTCTTGATGAAGGGCTTATGCCTGAAACATCAATTCTCCTGCTCCTTGGATGCTGCCTGACCGGCTGTGTTTTTCCAGCACCAAACTCTTTGACTCTGATCTCCAATATCTGCAGTCCTCACTTTCTCCTAGCTACCTTTGCACAGTCCATTTAGTGTCGGCAGATCCACAATGCCATTAGGAGTGTTGTTTAAAGTAATGGATGGGATAGGGTTAATCTGAGCCGAGCATATAAATAAGAAACAAAAGTAGGTCACTTGGCCCTTTGAGCCTGTTCTGCCATTCAATAAGATCATGGCTGATATGATTTTAGTCTCAAATCTATATTCCTGCATATCCCTGATAACTTTTCATCTCCTTTATAATCAAGAATCTATCTAATTCTGTCTTAAAAATGTTTAAAGTTTCTGCATCCACTGCCTTTAAGAAGGGGACTTCCAAAGACTCACAATCCTATGAGAGTTAAAAAAAATGTTTTAAATGGGCGACCCCTTATTTTTAATCTATGACCTGTAGTTATCACACAAGAGGAAACATCCTTTCCACATCCGCCAGGTCAAGTCCCTGGAGGGTCTAAGTTTAAAAGACTCTTCCGCTGACTTTTATTTTGTGGTTCATTTTTCAACACAAGTCCTTAGACCAATAGGGCTGGAGGATTGGAAGTGACACTCAACTCCACCTGCATGAGGGACACCAGGTCTTCTCATCATTATTCAAACAAAAAGACCATGGAAGGCTTTCCCATCCTGCGCTGAAAATGTGTTGCTGGAAAAGCGCAGCAGATCATGCAGCATCCAAGGAGCAGGAGAATCGACGTTTCGGGCCCGATACGTCGATTCTCCTGCTCCTTGGATGCTGCCTGACCTGCTGCGCTTTTCCAGCAACACATTTTCAGCTCTGATCTCCAGCATCTGCAGTCCTCACTTTCTCCTTTCCCATCCTGCAGTCAACTGAGACCCTTTAGGAGGCAGTTAATGAAGTTAAAAGGGAACAATAAAAGGAGGTGTTCTTGCTGATGGCCGGTCCGAGGGACTGTGGGGGGGGTTAAAGATGGCATTGAGGTTTCAAGGGGCAGCACATGGATTTTAGACAAACACTAATCTGTACATGATCCTGAGACTGTGTTTCTGGAGGTGTATGGGGTGTGGGGTGATGAGGGGAAACATAAACTGATTACCACTAAGACAGACATCACAACACCCCCACCTTACGCCCTGCATGCTGCAGCGCCATCTCCAAACTGAGACCTGTTCTTGTACTATTGCTCAATGAAAATTTATGGTCAGAAACAGATCCTTCAGTCCAACTCGTCCACACCAACCAAGTTTCCCAAACTAACTCGTCCCATTTGCCTGCATTTGACCCATATCCTTCTAAACCTTTTCTATCCATCCATCTGTCCAAATATCTTTTAAATATTGTAACTGTACCTGCATCTATCAGTTCCTGTGGCAGTTCATTCCACACATGAACCACCCTCTGTGTGACTCTATGACTATGACTAACAGTGTCTTGTAAGTGGCCCTGTCAACATATTGCATGCAATTCTGGTCTCCTTCCTATTGGAAAGATGTTGTGAAACTTGAAAGGGTTCAGAAAAGATTTACAAGGATGTTGCCAGGGTTGGAGGATTTGAGCTATAGGGAGAGGTTGAATAGGCAGGGGATGTTTTCCCTGGCGTCAGAGGCTGAGGGATGACCTTAAAGAGGTTTCTAAAATCATGAGGGGCATGGATAGAGTAAATAGACAAAGTGTTTTCCCTGGGTGGGGGAGTCCAGAACAAGAGGGCATAGGTTTAGGGTGAGAGGGGGAAGATATAAAAGAGACCTAAGGGGCAACTTTTTCACGCAGAGGTGGTACGTGTATGGAATGAGCTGCCAGAAGAAGTGGTGGAGGCTAGTACAGTAGCAACATTTAAAAGGCATCTGGATGGGTATATGAATAGGAAGGTTGGGAGGAATATGGGCCGGGTGCTGGCAGGTGGGACTAGATTGGGTTGGGATATCTGGTCAGCATGGACAGGTTGGACCGAAGGGTCTGTTTCCATGTTGTACATCTCTATGACTCTGTGACTCTGTGTAGTGGTCTTGTGGCACAGTTAGCAATATCCACACCACTCAGCTAGAAACCTCAGGTTCAAATCCCACCCTAGTTCTTGATGACAACAAAGTTGCCCATATAATGCATAAAAACAGGGACAAGCCAAAATGTACTGCGTGGAAAATCAGGTGGGAGCAAACACGAAGGAAATCTCTAAAAGACTTGGGAAAGAGGAACAAAGATCAAATCCAAGGCTTCCTGGTGGCCTAACAGTATCTTTCACATTCCCTGATTCATCAGGGAACAGATAATTGTGTATTCTGCTACCTTGCTCACCGGGGGCCTCCCAGGCAATGACACAGTTGAAAAGACCTTACCAGCTAGGAGAGTCAGAGGAATGGTCTTCATTGTAGATGTTTCTTTCAGATGCATTGGATTGAGACAAGGTTATCAGGTTCTTGTGTTAATGAGCAAAACACAGATTTCAATTGTTTTCCCTCTTTCTCTTCAGGCTGGGTACACCCTGCACAGCGAACACCAATGCACCCTCCTCAAGTTGATCATTTTCAAAACGTATTACCGAGGGATCCCATCCAATCCACCCGCCATGAGCCCAGTGAGTGAGACCGTCAAAGGATCACCAGAAACAAGCTTTGTTTTTCATTAGCGTCTATTTTATTTGCCTTTACCAGAAAGTGACACAGCTGTGAGAGGATGGTGGGGGGTCAGGAATGGATGTTGGGATTGTGATAAACTCAATGGACAAACTTTTCCTCTACAACGTTTAAATATATTTTATATACAATAGGGAAAAATACATCTTACCTTACAAAATTATTGGGATTATTAAACTATTGGATTCACTAATGGCCTATATGGAAGGAAATCTGCTGTCCTTGCCTGGCCTAAATATGATTCCCCAAAACCCACAACTATGTGGTTGACACTCAACAGCCCCTGGGCAATGAGGGATGGGCAATAAATTCTGGTCTAGCCAATGACGCCCACATCCTGTGAATGAATTTTTAGAAACATTGTCCAGGAGCATTTCATAGCCAAGGCCTCATGTGGACTACAGAATACAAAACAAAACACCTCAACAACGAAAGAACCCATGAATTGGATTGGAACAGTAAAAGTTGTCATGACCAATCACAGTGTAAGCTTGAAGGGCTATATGGCCAAATCTTGTTCTGATGGACAGTTAATATGTTTGTTCCTAACAAGCACAGTGTATTTTCAATCCAGCAAAATATTTCAATGAGCTCAACAGAGTGAATCTTCAATGATCAAACTGGTATACTGATATTTAATTAGTGGACCTCAGGCACCTTTAACGGTCAAAGTTAAAAATCACACAACACCCATTTCTTATATTTTCCATAACTTTATATTTTTGTAAAGTCAAAAAAAAAGTTTTTTGTTTGCTAATAAATATATTTACAAACAAAAAAAAATCACATAACAACACGTTGTAGTCCAGCTGGTTTATTTGGAAGCACTAGGTTTTGGAACGCTGCTCCTTCAACCACCTGATGAAGGAGCAGCGTTCCAAAAGCTACTGCTTCCAAATTAACCCTTTGAACTATACCCTGGTGTTGTGTGATTTTTAACTTTGTCCACCCCAGTCCAACACCGGCTCATCCACATCATGTCCTTTAATGGTGCAATTGTTTTTGGTAACAGAGTAGCTTAAATGTTGAGATAGGATTAGCCACACCTACCGCCTTATATTTGCTCTTTGTAGCCAAATCAAACAAGCTCTTTATTTACAGTTTCACTACAAATGATGGCTGCACAATCTCACACCCAATGTTAGATCAACGAAGATCAATCAATGATGCTAGATCAACAATGTTTTTACTTCCTTCAAAGCTTGAGCTTGAGTTGCTTTAATGAAGTCAATGTTTTGTGCTTATGCAGTGAAAAAGAACTCATGTAACAATGGCATTGGCTTTCCATGACTTAAGCAGAACAGTCACTGAACGATGTGCTATGGAAATGCTTACATTATGTGTTAAATGGTACAGATCTACTGATAAAATCTCAACAGCAATAGCATGTCTACACAAAACTACTTGTGACAGTCAAAACACATTCCTTCATCTGTCATCTTTGACAGCATTGGGAGATCAGTATCCCTGTGAGTGAGCTTCCTGTCAGCTGCTGAACTGTTAACATCAAGAAAGAAATAATGAATGTTAAACCTCCTGTCATCTCCCCACTGTGTCTCTCTGACTCTGGTCTCACTCCCAGCCGACTGCACCGCCGGGGCAGCTTGCTACTTTGTCAAGTGTGGAGCTCTTCAGAATTGCCACATGCAGACACCAAAGGAGAAAGATTTGCATTTATATGGTGCCTTCTGTGGCCACTAGATATCCCAAATAATGGAGAACTGTCAGAATATAGAGAGCACAGTGGCCAGTTTGCAATATGCAAGCTTACACAAAGAGCAATGTGAGAATGACTTGATATCTGCTTTTGTGATAGTGAATGATAGATAAATATTGGCCAGGCCACCAGAGAAAGCTTCCTCTTCAAACTTTTGTATCCATCTGAGAGGGCAGATTATACTTTGGTCTAACACCTCATTTGAAAGGCAATATCTGGACAGTACATAACTCCCTAAGTACTGCATTGGAGTGTTAGCGTAGATTGTCATGTTCAAGCACTGAAGTGCAACTTGAGCCCACAACCTTATGATTTAGAGTTAAGTGTGCTACTAACTGAGCCACTGATGGCAGGCTGAAAAGCAGGGAGTGGGAAGAGGCAAAATGTGAGGAAGAGGGTGCAATTTCCAGATCCTTTAGGTCACAAACAAGTTTGAGAGATTTCCAGCACAAAGGAGGGGGTGTGTTGGAGAAGCACAGACTAAGGTTTTTCTGTACAAACAACTCCTATCTGAATGAAATGTCCATGGAGCTCAGTCCAAGGCAATGGAAAGGGTATTCTTTATTTATTTTAAGATTGGACCTAAAGCTTCCTTCCGCTTCTCCCAGTCACTTACATGAAAAGCTGACCATCCTTCGTGAACAATCTGCTGACTGTCTAATAAAGCTCTCCACAGCAAGGGGAGCTTTTATTGCTTGCTGCCTGAGCAAAAAAACTCCTTCTAATAGATGGTATGCATTAATTGGCATGTTGGAGAGCATTAAGATGATTTGGTGCATTTAAGTAATCATTATCTATCTCTGATTTAGGTTACTGTAGAAAGTGTAAGAAGTCAAAAGGAAAATCTCAAAGGATTAAACAGTACTGCCAGAAAGACTTTGGTAAGACATCAATAAAACATAAAATCTTTACTTTAGCAATAATAGAAGCTAATTGCAAGGTATATGAATTTATTTCTCAGTCCAATTACAAGTGCTGGTTCTAATTTGCAGCGACATCTCTGCATTACAAATTTTCTCATGTTTATTTTTACAGCAGGGGTCAGCTCTGTGGAGTGTATTCACTGTTTGTAAAATGAAGCCTGACCCATAGGGAGTGCAGGTTAAAGAATTGACACTATTGAGCTTTAGCCTTATCCATGCTCCTTTTCAGTCAGTGGGATCAGTGAATCTGCCTCTCTGTTTCAGAGGAACTAACAAGAAAGCTGCATGAATGCTCCTTGGTGGACATAAGTACATTGCCCAATGTGCACTAAAGCCCACAAAGATAAAGAAAATACTGGGATCAGTCTTGGTTTGTGCTACTCTCAGCAATGATGTCAGTACAGCTGTTACAATTAGCTTCAGTGGCCTTGAGCCAGTTTGGGGAAGAAAATCAACAGAAGCTGCATTTGGTCAGAAGGCCAGGCTTCAAATCCTGCCTGCGGTAGAGGTGTGTCATAACATCTCTAAACAGGTTGATTACAAATACCTTCTATGCAATCTGTATCTGTGCACGATGGACTTAAGCTTAGCAATTATGCAAAGTTGCAAACTGATGTTTAATCATGCCTGCGTGGTTAAATATTCAGCTGTCACTCACATCTTTTATTATGTGTGTGTTTGACATCAGTAGCTCCCATTGTAAAGACATTAACCATCACTATAGCAGGAACGTGTAACGTTCTGTTTATGCTTCTATCACATCGATCTCTGCTCTTAGCATTGTCACTCCAAGACAAGAGGGAATAACAGGGCCACACAACAGGGCTCATGGAGCTGACCCAGCTGCAAATAAAATTCCAGTACCTTAAAACCAGATAAGGTACAAAAACAATGCACATGCAGTAACAATGCCATGTGCTGTAATTTTTGAAATGTTGGTGGATCCACATGAACAGATCCAGGTTACCAATAACAGGTAATGGCCAGTCCATTCCAACAGGGATAAAGGGAGAATTTATATGTCAGTCCTTGGCCCTCTAAATGTTCCTCTGATTCCTCAGAATGGAACTGCCAGGAAGAACATCGCATTTAGAGAACATCAAATTATATCTTCGATGATCCCAAAGTGCTTCATATCCACTGAATCATTTTATGATGTCACACACCAGCAGGTCATAGTCCAACAGGTTTATTTGAAATCAGAGCGCTGCCCCTTCACCAGGTGACCTGACGAAGGAGCAGTGCTCCGAAAGCTTGTGATTTCAAATAAACTTGTTGGACTATAATCTGGTGTCATATGACCTCTGACCTTGTTCACTCCAGTCTAACACTGGCATCTCCACACCATAATGTTTTGATGTGCAATCATGGGTTTTAGTTGGCATTGATACCAATTGTTGAGTAGGCCAACTCTTCAAATCATTTTAACTAGAGCAAAGTCCCACGACTATCAATAAATAAGTGAACAGATAATCAATTTTGGTCGTATTGGTTGGGAAAGGCCAACTGAAGAACTACCTTATCCTTTTTAAATAATGCAATAGGACACTTAAGCAGGCTGAGGACACCTTGCTTCAATAATTTATGCAAATGCTTAAACCCATGGTTAGAAAAGTGTGAATTCCCCCAACTGAGAAAAGCGGAGTTTGTTTCCTTGAGAAAGGAATCTACAGAGTAGGGAGCATGGAAGAAATCATCAAAAAAAAACCCTACGCTCTACATTGGTCCATAAATGTTTCTATTTTCCTTCTTCACCAGTTTTTCGTGGAAGGGTCCTCAGCAAGGCAATTGTGGGGTCGGAGACTCGGTACGATGTACAAATCAGGCAAACGTACAAGAACAAATATCCCATTGTCCACAGGGAATACATCTGGGTGCCAAACACATGTGACTGTCCATATATTTTAGAAAAGCGAGAGTACATCATGATGGCAAAGCGACACGTGAACTTTGAGCAAACGCTGAACCGAATTCTACTGGAACACAACAGTTTTGTCAGGCTCTGGCAGCCAAAGGAAGACTTGATGCTACGAGACATAGACAAATATTGCCACCGGTTCTCATAAAGCAAAGTCTAACATGATACAAGCATTTTACAACTCGGGCCAATATTGGATAGTATTTGGGAAGAGCCCATGACATTGCAATAGAAAACCATATCATTCCATCAATTATGTGCAAATCTCCTATTAAGCAACCACTCACGGCTTATAATAAGTTCCTTTTTCTAAGCCATCAAGAACAGTACCTGGAAAGAGTTATTTGGAGATGACTCTGTGGGTCAAGGCAATGAATTGTTGGAAATGAGTTAATGTGGCCGCTTTGTCCATGCTTAATTGAAATGAAGAAATATGTCTTCATATTGGAAACAATGATTGGAAGCTTTCAGAAGTTTATATGTGGTCAATCTGAACAATGTTTGGTTTTTCTGTAAGGAATGTTCTCTATGATGAACTATTTGATGTGCAAGGTGCCATGATGTCCAATTTTGTTGATGGTAACAGAATCTATATTTTTAAACAAGTCAACCCATTATTACGTTATTGTGACTGGAGCACAATAATAACTTTTCTGCTGCACCTTGGAAGTAATGCACTTCATTATTTTGTAACAATTTCTCCCCAAGTAGTTGGGACATCTATTCCCTGAAGGATGCTCCCAGGTTTGGACAGTTTTACATTGCATGATCCTATGTTATTTTAAGGACAGGCATTCTGTATTATACCTGGCATGTTCTGAATTTTGGGTGAAGTATTAGTAAATGCCAATTATTTTATATCATTTATTTAAATACATATATTAAGTATCTCACTAGTATACTGACACTAATCACTTTGCATGGTACATTATGTATCTAAGCATCAAAGACATTTTAAAGAATTTTATTGTACACTGTCATTAAAATTGGCAAACATTAATTAACTTGAATCATTTCACCTCTGACATTCACTAATGCTCAACCATCTCAAACTTATGAATATCAACTAAAAGCAAAATCTGTAAGGTTACAACAGGATGTTACTTTACTTGACCAAAGACCTGTATAATCAAAACTTAACAGTGGAATAACAGAGGATTTGAAAGTAATAATATTAAAAAGGTAAAATATTAAACAAACCATTTATAGAGATTGGAGAAGCTACTTATTCAGCATTACTTCAAGGTGGGAAGGTATTTAGTTGTTCTGCATCACTTCATGTTAATGTGCAAGGTCACTTACATCAGTAATGAAAACATAAAACATTTCATCGCTATTGTCCACCTTGCACTGAGGAGCATTGAACATTGGATCAATGACATAGATGTAAAGAGAAGCAAAAGAGAATATAGTAAACAGGTAAAGGATGAAGAGGAAGCAAGGGCAGCATGATGTCAGAACATAGAGGAGGACAGAAAGCAAAGATTGTCACTGATTGTTCAGTGAATCAGGGGAACAGATCTTCAGATAAAACACAGAAAATGTGAAATGTAGGTGATTACTGCTAAACCAGGAAGCATGACAAAAAGAAGTTTAGAATGGGAGCATTATGGGGCACTTTGCAATTCAGAGTTCATTAATACCTGTAAAGGGAGGACTTTTGATTGTCCTAGCCAGAGCAGGCTGGCTTTGTAACTTGATTCTGGATCAGTGGTGCTGGAAGAGCACAGCAATTCAGGCAGCATCCGACGAGCAGCAAAATCGACGTTTCAGGCAAAAGCCTTTGTAACTTGGTCCGCCTGAATATATTCACCTCTTCCTGCAAACTTACGGTGGAAGCTTTCTTTTGGAGGTTAACTGGGAAGTTACACTTATGATTCTGAACAAATGGAGGATTTCTGTTCCCTGAGCGCAATTCTGAAGAAGAGTCAAACTGGACACGAAACGTGAACTCTGTTTTTCTCTCTCTACGGGTGCTGCTAGACCTGCTGAGTTTCTCTAGCACTTTCTGTGTTTGTATCAATAAAGTAGAAATTTTAGAATTAGACTTATTGTCACGTGTACTCGAGTACAGGAATATAGTGAAAAGTACACAAGTAGCCATTTTGTGGTGCCATTTTAGAACACAAAAGACAGGATTAGAAAACAGATGCAGAAAGAAACAGCCAGATCACTCCCCTGCCTCTGCTATGAGTCCTTGCTGCCAGGAAAACAAAGAGACAAAGTCCAGCCCTCAGTCTGTGAACACTCAGATGCCCTGATTCCTCCCACACGCCCACCCCCAACTTCACCATCGGGCACCTGGGCCCAGCCATGACCTGGCACCATGCCAGATGAGTTTCTCTGGTTGTTACACATACTGACCTCAGAAGCAATTGAGTGACGATTCTTTGGTCTTTGCCATTTAATTCACTGTCACTTCTCTCCCAGGAATCTCAGATTTCTACAGTTCTGATGAAGGGACATTCACCTGAAACATTAACTCTGTTTACTGTCTCATTGATGATCACCAGTTGGCTGGGTGCATCCAGCAGTTTTTGTTTTATGTAGTAAAATTACTTCTGTTCAGTACTTCGGGTGTAGTAGTAACAGTATTCTGAAAACGTATTGCTGGAATATTGGCCACAGACGATCTTCCATTGTTTGTTTAGAGCATTGCTATTGTAACCAGAGCTTAGCATTCTCAAAATTAGGAAATTCCAACATTACTGATGCCATTTCTGAGGAAGAGTCACTGAACCCAAAACGTCAACTCTGATTTCTCTCCATAGATGTTGCCAAAGTTGCTGAGCTTGTCCAGCAAGTGCAGATTTTTGTGTTGATGCTGTTGCCCTCAGAGGGTTAAAAAGAAAATGCATAATTCCCTATTACTCACAGAAAGAGAGAATTTCCGCTCATTATCATAAAAAAATTCATTACAGTCTTTTTATGGAAGTGGCAGTAACAGTATTATTCTTGGATTAGTAAACCAGGAGTGCAGGTTAATGCTATCTAGGTGTAGATTCAAATCCCTCCATGGCAGCTGGTGGAATATAAAAACAGCTTTAAAAAAGCCAGCCTAGTACTGGTGACTCTCCAATAATATTAAAAATCCACCTGGTTCACTAATTTCTTTTAGGGAAGGAAATCTGCCGTCCTTACCACATCGGGCCTGCATCCGACTCCAGACTCACAACAATGTGGTTGATACTTAACTGTCCTTTGAAATGGCCTAAAGACCATCTCAGATCAAGGCCAATTACAGATGGACAACAAATGCTTGTCTTACCAGCAGCACCCACCTCTCATTTTTAAAAATAATCTTAAAATATTGCAATTTCAAACCGGTTGATTTAGTGGAAAGTTCCAACCCCTCCTAATGTTCCTCAAAACAGCATGCATCAGCAGAAATGTTTATACCTCAGGCCTGGTCCAAAGAATCCATCTCCAAAAAAAACACAAAGAACTGATATGGAAACATGGCTTGAGTTATTAAAGATAAACCAAGTCGTAGCTAGAACATTAAAACCGGATACTGAACTTGAATTTCCAGGGAATTGTGTTTTTTTTTCAATTTACTTGTTAAAGATAGATAAGACAATGTTGCCAAAGATCAAGTTTTATTTGTTTTTACATGTGTAATAAAAGGGAAAATCTGCTTCGACCAAGTATACTTCAATGGTGCTCCAATGTAATGTAATATTTAAAGTCAGATTGAGACTCTTCATCTGTTCATTTTAATCAGGGAATATTCTCAGACTGTGCCTCTGCTCATCTTTTTAAGTTAAAAATCACACAACACCAGGTTATAGTCCAACAGGTTTAATTGGAAGCACACTAGCTTTCGGAGGGACGCTCCTTCATCAGGTGATAGTGGAGGGCTTAATCCTAACACAGAATTTATAACTTAGTACACCCCAGTTCAACACTGGCATCTCCAAATCACATCTTTTTAAGGAATTTGTCACATTCAGCTGGAAATAGTCTGAAACAACCCTTAGTCAAATAGCAGGCACTGTAACATCAGCAAGTGTTTCTTTGAACATGTTTGTTTTAATAGAAATAAAGTGATAGCATGTAGAGAGTTCACAGTGTCTGATTGAGGGACTTAGTATTGCAAAAGGAAGGTGAGAACCACCCACAATCATTTCTGTGTACACCCTACCTCACCATCTCCATCCTGTGAACTTCCTCCTACCACCACTCACCTGTGCCTGAGTCCATTCTCAATCCTGTGCCTCAGGTGGTAGTATCAGCAGCAGCCTCTGATTTTGGTGGTGCTGCTGAGCAGTGATGAACTTCCTGCTTCTGATTAGCCAGTAGATCTCAACAGCTGAGACTTTTGCTCCTCAGGTCTTTGATCCCAGGTATGGTCCACTTCCACCCCAAATGGCCATTGGCTCTGTTTATTTGGAGTTCAGTTACAAGATTCTGAAGATCCTAAGAACAAAGCTATGAGAACACTAGGACAGCTGTGAAAACTACGTGTGCAAAAGTAAGCTTTGAAGAATTTAATACTAGAATTCCCAAACCTTTTCCCACTGTGACCCCATTTTGAGGGTTTCAAATTGTCACAACTCCTCTCAATGAGAACTGTGAGAGCAAGGGGTGGGGAAATGTGTTAGTGAGAGCCAGGGCCTGTTAAAGAGGGAATACAGCTGTTATGACTTAGTTAGAATTCCAGGTTGGACATTACTGCCTCAAAGCTCACATCCCCAAACTTTCAGCTTGCAACCCTACCTCCCAACCAGACATATTGGGAAGCACTGATTTAAGAGTGTAAGAGTCTATATAACTTATGGGTGGTTTAACTATCCTTCCATGTACTGTGATGGCATACTCATGACTTGTAGGTGCATTGGTACCTTGCATATTATTAAAGTGCTAATTGCTTTTGTGTTGGTCTGCCACAATTTCACTCTGGGCTTATCTTTGGATATATTTTATGCATATTTGATGTACTGGATGTTTTTGGTTTGCAAAATTCCCTCAATTGGCTTCTGGTTCTCTTGAACATCACACCATTAAGTGTTGTGATTTTGTAGAGTCTAAAATCCATCTGGATACTTGTGTGAATGGCTAGGTGCTTAGGTGATATGCATGACTCTCCACTTCTTATCCTACATAGATTAGGGAGTTTGCACCATTGTGTTGGACATGTACCATCTTCATTCTCCTTCATTTTCTGAGATGTTTGTCTCAAATTTCTAGGAACGTGGACAGCTAATGGCCCAACAAGGTTGTCCTAACTCATCTTCTGAGCATGATTTCTGCTTTGACATTGAGCCCTGATGTAGAGATGTTGCTGTTGTTGCCTTTATTTCATGACTTGTGCTTTAAACGACTTATTTGAGTGAGACCTTTGGATCTGGGACAGTTCAGTGAAGTCATCACAATGTTTGCCATAGATGTCCCCAGAAGGAGTGCTAGTAGAAATTTGGAAAAAGAGTCAGTGACAAGGAGAAAACCATTGCCATGTGTAGTAAGTGAGTATGATATTCCTGTAGACCAAGGTTACAGGGGAATCTCATGAGGGTGTAGAATTTCTTTGCACTGCTGTGATGAGGGATTCTGGCATACCTATGATATCCTCACTGCCTTCTCAATATCATCCCTAGCCAACCCAAAGTATTCTTTGCCAGGTGTCTTGTTCTCTCAATGTCCAAATATCCCTGGTATGGCTGTGACAATATGTCCCTGTGAGAACATTAGGTACATGCACCTTTTGTATTGTATCAGACTAGCCTTCCCTACTCACTTCCCATTCAATGTTGTTTCGTGTATATGTTTCATGGTACAGTTGTTTCGTGTATATGTCAGAGTCAAGAAGAGTGGTGCGGGAAAAGCCCAGCCAGTCAGGCAGCATCCAAGGAGCAGGAGAGTTGACTTTTCGAGCATAAGCTCTTCATCACATTCCTGATGAAGAGCTTATGCCTGAAATGTCGATACTCCTGCTCCTCAGATGCTGCCTGACTGGCTGGGCTTTTCCAGCACCACACTTCTTGACTCTGATCTCCAACATCTGCAGTCCTCACTTTCTCCTTCCTTGTGTATGTGCTAACCATAACTCAATAGGTTGGTGAATGACATCAACCTTGAAATCTATTCTGTCTATTTGTAAGTCTAGTGGAACATCTACATTTTTAAAAATTTAATCATGTGCTTATTGTATCCCAGGTAACCACTTTATTACCGTGTTTGTAACAGACGGTAAAGTCAGACCCTTGTATTTTACCGGATCTCAATGTACTCTAGGTGGTTGACTCACCAGCGCTTTGCCTCAAATCTTTCCTAATCTTTTGTGATTGGTTTCCACAATAAATTGTTTACTTTAAGCATTGAACCTTGTGACCAATATCACTAGCCATGCCATTGCTGGTCCACTATATCCCACCATGTAGAATACTTGCAGTTTTCATGCAGACTTGTCAGAGGTACACTTCATTACCAATGTACCAATGCAAGCAGTGAGTAAACATTTGTATGTAACTAATTTGGCTATTGTAGTTTTTATTGTTGACTGCCGGTGATGCAGATACATATCCTTCAGGATTCTGAATTGAAGGATGTTTACAATTGTCCCAATATAGACACTTGGTTATGAGCACGCTTGATGCTTTTACTTGGCTGTATCATACTAAAGGTGGCAAAATCTTCTAACATGTCATTCACATGATGTGTCACATTCACACTGTGGAAAACATGTTTACTTTCTTTCACTTGACCCTCTACTCTGGTCTTGTCCTCCTGCTCACCTGATGTCTGTGCTTGTGCTAATGCAGAGCTCTAGAGCACTTTCTATTCTTGCCGCTCATGTTTTTTGTTTGGTTGTCTCCTGTTGTATCATCTGGTTATATTTCTGGATTTCTTCCACATGAGTCCTTTCACAAGCCATGACGCTCAAAGATCTTGGAAGGCAAGACAACTTTGAAGTCGGTGCGACAAACTACACTTTCTACACAGCTTGCTCACTTTCTACATCAGTATTGGCAGCTGACTTGCAGACAATGGTGTCCAAAGGACAAGGACATTATATTTTCTTCATACAGCAGTGAGTTGATTTTGTGCCTCTCTTTTTCACCCAGGCATCTTTACGAAAAGTTTTGAATGGTATTGAAGCTATAGTCAGCTCCATTATCCTCTCAGATGGCTTATCCTCTGACAAATCACAGTCCTTGCCCTGCCACAGCACCGATTGAAAAACTGACAACTGATTCTTGTGCCTGCTAGCTGTAAGACATCAGTTCCAAAGTGTGAATTCAGCAGTTAACTTTTACATGAAGCACATCTTCCAACATATTTCACAATTTATCAGAGCCTCCCTGGTCCTCTTCAGACACACCTGAAGTGCTGATTCTATGAAACCTTCATTCCCATTGGCTTTTCACCCCTTGATTACTTGGTTCTGCAGTGACTAGGTCTAAAAGCATAGTTCTATCCTTTGTTTAAAGTCCCATTTAGGCACAATGTCTGTGGCATTCAGTTCATGAGATGGAATTAGATAGTCATCTTCCAGATGTCCTCTGTCTTTTGCAAAAGCTAGCATTCATTGCCCATACAATCCTTACAGTGTGGAAGTAGAACATTTGGCCCATCAAGTCCACACTGACCCTCTGAAGAGCATCCCATCCAGACCCACCCCATTTCTGTAACCCTGCATATCCCATGGCTAATCCACCTAGTCAGCGCACTGCAGGGCAATTTAGTATGGCCAATCTTGCTAACCTGCACATCTTTGGACTGTGGGAGGATACCCATCCAGACACAGGGAGAACATGCAAACTCTACACAGACAGTTGCCTGAGGAATTGAACCCAGCTCCCTGGTGCTGTGAGGCAGCAGTGCCAAACACTGAGCCACCATGCTACCCCATCTGTAATTGCCCTTCAAAAGATGATAGTGAGCCACACAGTGTCCTGCTGAATCATTTCAGAAGGCAGCTAGGAGTCAAGCAAATTTCTGTTGGTCTGGAGCACTTCAGCCAGGCAAAGAAAGCAGCTTCAGTTTTTACAATAATCCAGTGACGTGATGGTCACCATGACTGAGACAAGCATTCATTCCAGATTTATTCATTAAACTCTAAGCTCCACCAGCTTAGAGTCGGCATCTTGGTAAAGAGTTAGTCCAAGCCTGTGGTTTACTTATCTAGTAACATTCCCATTTGTGGGAATGTGGACATGGCTGGCTGAGCAAGCATTTATTGCCTGTCCCTAACTGTCCTTGAGAAGGTGGTGGTGAGCTGCCTCCCTGAACCACTGCAGTCCACCTGCTCTGGGCTGACCCACTTTGGGGGAGAATTCAAAGATTTTGGCCCAAAATCTTTTGTTCCATCATCACCATGTCTGTAAGAGGTGAATTGATTCCTTCCTGTTGTTGTGTCTTTGTGATTATTTCATGTTTATCTTGCCATCAGTACAAACTTTTTTCTGTCTAGACATGACCCAACTCCTTGATTGGAAAGAAAAGCTACTGTTTATTCATTGAGGGAAAGCAAATCTTAGCAGGACTTAAACACTTAATGGTAAGGTCCTAGGGAGTGTTGCTGAACAAAGAGTCCTTGGAGTGCAGGTTCATAGTTCCTTGAAAGTGGAGTCACAGGTAGATAGGATAGTGAAGAAGGCGTTTGGTGTGCTTTCCTTTATCGGTCAGAGTATTGAGTACAGGAGTTGGGAGGTCATGTTGCGGCTGTACAGGACATTGGTTAGGCCACTGTTGGAATATTGCGTGCAATTCTGGTCTCCTTCCTATTGGAAAGATGTTGTGAAACTTGAAAGGGTTCAGAAAAAATTTATAAGGATGTTGCCAGGGTTGGAGAATTTGAGCTATAGGGAGAGGCTAAACAGGCTGGGGCTGTTTTCCCTGGAGTGTCAGAGGCCGAGAGGTAACCTTACAGAGGTTTACAAAATTATGAGGGGTATGGATAGGATAAATAGACAAAGTCCTTTCCCTGGGGTTGGGGAGTCGAGAACTAGAGGGCATAGGTATAGGGTGAGAGGGGAAAGATATAAAAGAGACCTAAGGGGCAACTTTTTCACAGAGGGTGGTACTTGTATGGAATGAGCTACCAGAGGAAGTGGTGGAGGCTGGTACAATTGCAACATTTAAGAGGCATTTGGATGGGTATATGAATAGGAAGGGTTTGGAGGGATATGGGCCAGCTGCTGGCAGGTGGGACTAGATTGCGTTGGGTTATCTGGTCGGCGTGGACAGGTTGGAGCGAAAGGTCTGTTTCCATGCTATATATCTCTATGACTCTATGATTCTATGAGGTACTTTCATGGTGTGCTCATTTTCCAATCTACTCCTGAGCATTTAACAGTGGCAGCGTACAGAAAATGTCTTTATTTAAAAAGACAGACCTCCTGCAAAATATTTCTTAGTTTGAAAGTGTCAAGTTGCAGTGAGCTCTCAAAAGGTTAATGCCTCCTTATACGTATTCAAATTAGCCTTATTGTGTTCCCTAGCAATTCCATGGAGATATGCAAATTAAATACGGATTTATGCATCGACATTCACAAATTTACTCCCAAGTTAGTGTTACTGCAGCTTGAGTTAGCTAATCCTTTATGATTTAAACTGTAACAGGGCAATATAAAATATCTCAACTTGAGAAGGAATGTGGGACTTATAGAGTAATCTTTAATGGCTGTTACGATGGAGATTGCTAATTTTCTCGTGTTTTAATTATCTAGGAGTAACACATAGCTCAACAAAATGCAATCACGGCCAATTACTAATTGAAAATTGACTGAAGATAACGGTATTAAAAAAGACTAAATAAAAATTGAACTAATTGTTGTTATTTTCTAGCATTGCGATCTTCACTCTTAGCACTAGGCAGGGCATTCTGCAAATTAATGGCATTGCTTTTTGGGAGCTATTTATAGGTGGCAGCAGTGTAAGTGTGCCAGGTGTACCTACCTGCAGTGAGGAGATGTCAGGAGTCTGAGCGGAAAAGGGATAAAAACCCAAACACCAAAGAGAAAGGAACAGGTAAGGTTTGTGATTTCATTTTTGATATTTTTAAAATTGTTATTTTAAAAACGCTAAGTAGCTATTTGTTATGGCATGATTGAAGCTACAGAGTGTTACCATATCTTGCAATTCTAACCATGACCCCAAAGCAATTGAACGTAGCTTGCAGCTTTCTTTCGCTTATCATCTGACTATGAAATGAATGTTTTGTTGTGCATTTTAGACACTTAATGCTATGTAGGGCAAAGAGACAAATATGTAGAATGACGGAACGTGTATTGAATGTGCCATAAAATCGAGCATCTATAATCTAGTTCAAGATGTAATTATACATCAACATTGCTACCTCCGGATCCTTCAAAGACCACTCTGCAAATTGTAATCAGCTCAGAACACTTGATTGATCTAAATCTAAATGTGATCACTCCATAAATTTCTGTACATTATAAAATCCTAAAGAGTTCAAACACTCATGCTTTTTTCCATTTTTTTCAGAAATAAGTTAACTCAGCACAGGTCAAGAATATTCTTGCTCTGCGTGATATAACAGCACATGAAGCAACACTTTAGTGTAAGGAAATCTTTCATTTGTGACGCTCTGTAGGTCATTTTGCGAATGTGAAGTTTGAAGACTCTACCAAAAATACGGATTTGTTTTGTCAATTTGCCTGCGCAGTGAGGATCAATTTTGACCCCATTTTGATAACATATTGATAATTCATATTGACCATCAATATGGGTATGTCAATTCACTGCTCTGTATGAAGATTGTTGTCAACTTCCTCTGTAAATGAAAGATACTACAGGTTCTGCCTGGTCTCATGCAGTAGGACAAGACTACTTCCTAGTCTAACTTGAAAAATCTCTTGTAGTTAACAAGATATGGCTTATAGCCAGCAGTTACCAGTCACCTTGATATGATAAACTTTGTGACAGAGACTTTGAGGTGAACTAGAGGTTCAGTCCCAATCCTTCAAGACCTTGATGGGTAGGTCATTTAGCATTGAGATGAGGAGAAATTTCTTCACCCTGAGCTTGTGGAATTCTTTGCCACAGAAAATGGTTGAGACCAAAACATTGAATGCTTTCACAAAGGAGTTAGATATGGGTCTTAGGGTTAAATGGATCAAAGGGTATTGGGGAGAATGTGATAACATGGCACTGAGTTGGATGGTCAGCCAAGATGAAATTAAATGATGGAGCAAACTCAAAGGGCTGAATTGCCTACTCCTGCTCCTATTTTCTATGTTGCAAAGCTGTGCTGCCCCGGGTCCCTATGGCACTCCTCAGTATTAATACTTTCAGAGCCAAACACAATAATGTTTATCATCATTAATTGGGTGAAAATCTAACAGATTTTAACTGTCACCTTTTACAGAACCCATTGTAATTTCAATTTGAACATAGAACAGCACAGGAACAGGCCCTTTGGCCTACTATGTCTGTGCTGACCATGATGATATTCTAAACTATTCCCATCTGTCTGTGCATGACCCAGATCCCTCTATTTCATGCTTGTTAATGTGTCTGTCTAAATGCCTCTTAAACAATGGTATCATATCTACTTTTACCACCTTCCCTGGCAGCGTGTTCCAGGCATCTATCATGTGTAAAAAACTCTCCTTACACGCCTCCTTTAAATTTTTCCCATCTCACCTTAAACCTTATGCCCCCTGCCGTTTGACATTGCCCCCCTGGGAAAATGACTCTGACTATCCACTCTGTCCATACCTCTCATAATTTTGTAGACTTCTATCAGCTCACCCCTTAGTCTCTGACGCTCTAGTGAAAACAATCCAAGTTTGTCCAACCTCTCCTTATAGTGAATACACTCAAGCCAGGCAACATTCTGGTAAACCTCTTTGACACCCTCTCCAAAGTTTTCACATGCTTCCTATAATGTGGTGATCAGAAATGCACACAGGACTCCAATCTGGTCTAACATGGCTTGCCAACCCTTATACTCAATGCCCCGACTGATGAAGGCAAGCACACCGTGTGCCTTCTTTACCACAATTCTACTGATTCCTCCTCCCTTTGTCAGATTGTATTGCCAAATGGAAAAATAAGTGTCATCCCAGGAACCTTGTAAGAATTCACTTCACTCTGTGGCCACGGTTAGGCTTTGTTCCAAGAGCTCAGGAACAACAGTGAAATAAAAGTTAATAACCTTCATGTTGAGGAAGTATTTATCCACATCCTGAAGAGCCTATATTAAATAGAGGTTAATGCAGATCAAAGGAAATGGTGGATGGAGACATAACTGACACAGAGTATGAGGCTTGTGGTCAATTGATGTCAATGATTTTAGCCCCAGTATAACCTCCTGAATTCCTCAGGCCATAATCCACAGCTTAAACTATCTTCAGCTGCATCAAACAATGACGTTCCCTCCACCTTAAAACAGATATGGTGCTGTTTGCTGTTCCGAAATGCAAAAGGACAATGGCTCCCAGGTACATTGGCAAGTCAGATCTGAAATTGGCTCAGAGAAATTATGCAAACATTAATGGCCATTTCAGTGACTGTAAATCTGATGCCAATGGGATTTCTGTACCTTCCCATATTTGCAAGATTCGGACTTGAATGTGGGCGATCTGAAGTCTGTAGATCATCCAGAAAATGGCTGTGCATTTGGTAATGAAGAAGAAAGCTGTAGACTGAAAGCAATGCTAATAGTCACATGGATACAACAGTGGCAAATGGAGTTCAGTCGAGAGAAGTGTGAGGAAATACATTTGGAAAAAGCAAACAAGGCCACAAAATGCAAAATAAATATTAGGATGCATGGTCCCTGAAGGTGACCTGAAAGATAAATAAGGTGGTCAAGAAGGCATTTAAATTCTTGCATTTGCTAGTCCAAAGATGTGCAGGTTAGGTGGATTGACCATGCTAAATTGCCCCAAAGTGTCCAGGGATGTGGATTAGCTGTGGAAAATGCATAGTTACTGGGATATGGAGGGGTTTGGGTCTGGGTGGAGTGCTCTTTGGCGGGTCAGCGTGGACATGATGGGCCGAATGGCCTGATTTCACACTATGGATTCTAGCTGAGTCATAATTTATAAGAACACAGAGAATATGCTGGAACTGTTATGTAAAAAAACATTAGTTCGGCCACAGCTGCAGTATTGTGTACAGTTGTGGTCACTGCACTATGAGAAAGATATGATTGCACTGTGAAGGCATAAAGGAGTTTCATGAGACCTTTGACTGGTAAATATTTGTTATGAAGAAACATTGGATTGCTAGGAATGTTTCTTTGGAACAGAATAGGAAGTACAAACTGAAGTGTATATAACTCTGAAAGGTGTAAATGAAGGGGATAGGCCCTATTACCTTGGTTGAGGGGGTTCATAACTCAAGATCGTCGATTGAGGATAAGATGAAAGAAGTTTAGAGAGGTTTGGAGGGGAACAGCTTTCACCCAGAGAGTGACGGAGATCTAAAACTCAATGTGTAAAAGCCTGTGGTAGAGGCAGAACCCTTGTCGCATTTAAAAAGTACATTGCACTTGAAATGTTGCAAATTACTGGTTTATGGACCAAGACCCAGACAGTGGAATTCTGCTAGATGGCTCCTTCTTAACAGGCATGGACATAATGGGCTGATTGACCTCCTTCCATGCTGTAAATATCTGTGATGGCACAGTGCCCTACTTACAATTCCTTTTATGATAAAACGTGAGCTTGCATGAAGGATCTGCAAATAACATAGCCATATATCCAAATTAAACAGCAGGTGGAAGAGATTAACATACTGCAATAAAAATCCCATACTAATTTTTCATCTTTATCAAATCATTTATGTCAGAGCAGTCTTAATATATAATTGGAATGTTAATCTATTAAATCAGTACATCCCTGAGAATCTAAATGAGAGTTTGGTACTCTGAGTCATATGCTGTCATTGCTAAACCGTGTATATTTGTATTAGTTTTAGATGTATTCCATAATCAATCTGGTCCAGCTTGAAAGAAACCATTGAAGAGAGTGAGCAATTCTGATCTGGCCACTAAATTCTGAAAGAAATTGTCTAGACTTTTAAAAATGGAACAGTGCTGGCAGCCTTCTGCAGAGGGTTGTGCTTGCAGAGAGAGAATGTACGTCAGCTAAACCAATATGAGATCCACGTGGGCCAGGAATGTAGGACACTGAATTGTTATATGCATCTGTCACTGTCATCCAATATTAAAAGAGGTCCAATATTTTCATACTCAAGACTTTTCAGTATAACCAAATTCACTCTTTGCACTACATATAGAATTACAAAATCACAACATTGTTAGGGTGCAGAAGGAGGCCATTTGGTCTATTATCCTCTGAGCATTTTAACAGTAAAAAATTTCTGCCTAATCTTGCTCATTATTTCTATTGAAACAATCACCCAATGACCTCTTGAATTCCTCAATCAAACCTGCCCCCACCACACTTCCAGACGTTACGTCCCAAACACTGTGTGAAAACGGTTTATCTCACCTTGCATACATTTCTTTTGCAAGATCTTTTGTATATAACTGTAACAATAAACATAATTTTAGAGAAAATAACTTGTTTGTAGCAGTCGGGCGAAAGCAAATTTTGGTGGTTGCTGGAAATCTGGAATAAAAATAGGAAGTGTTGGAGAAACTCAACTGGTCTGGCAGCATCTGTGGAGAGAAAACTAAAGTTAACATATTGATCCTGATATGAACCTTCTTAAGAACGTAGGAGGGCTGGAAACTGATGCCTTTATTGAATTGACAAAGGAAGAGGAGGAGTTAATAGGTGACGTTGCTCAGAGCAAAAGGCAACGAGAGTGATTATAGTAGCAGAGAAGAGATGCAGATGCAGTGCCTTGTTGGCATAGGTTTGTTTTCAGCAGAGGTATTAACACCTGCCATTAACATCTATTCTGCATCTCTGCATCTCCTCTACTACCATTCGCATTCAAATTGTCTTTTCATCTGGATACCCTTGCCAATTCCAGTTGCTACTCCTCCCTTATTGTCAACAGTAAACAAAATACCATTTCCCCTTTAATTCCAAAGGACAGTCATATTGAATTCAAAACATTTAACTCTGATTCTCTCTCCAGTGATGATGGCAAACTTGTTGAGTTTCTCCAGCACTTTCTGGTTTTGTTGCAGTTTATAGCACAATCAGTGGTATATGTTTCAGTCTACAACCTTCTGACCTTCATTCAGGCTCAGGCTCAGATTTCCACATGACTTTTAAACAACATTTCTTGTTTATCTGTACATGTCAGCAAGCCTATACAGTGACATGGTCTCAGCTATACATGTTCCAGTTTCCAAGCACAGGTCCATCACATATCCACTGAGGTCATTGTCACTGGCTTTAAGGGTGATAAACACAGAAATCTTCATAACATTTAAGGAGTATTTAGATATGCACTTGCAATGTCAAGGCATACAAGATGTGCACTTATAGACAATAGACAATAGGTGCAGGAGTAGGCCATTTGGCCCTTCGAGCCAGTACCACCATTCATTATGATCATGGCTGATCATCCACAATCAGTATCCTGTTCCTGCCTTATCCCCATAACCCTTGATTCCACTATCTCTAAGAGTACGATCCATCTCTTTCTTGAAAGTATCCAGAGACTTGGCCTCCACTGCCTTCTGGAGCAGAGCATTCCATATATCCACTACTCCGGGTGAAGGAGTTTCTTCTCAACTCTGTTCTAAATAGCCTACCCCTTATTTTCAAACTGTGTCCTCTGGTCCTGGACTCACCCATCAGCTGAAACATGCTTCCTGCCTCCAGTGTGTCTAATCCATTAATAATTTTATACGTCTCAATCAGATTCCCTCTCATCCTTCTAAACTCAAGTGTATACAAGCTCAAACGCTCCAATCTTTCAACATATGATAGTCCAGCCATTCCGGGAATTGACCTCGTGAAAATACGCTGCACTCCCTCAATGGCCAGAATGTCCTTCCTCAAATTTGGAGAGAAAAATGGCACACAATACACCAGGTGAGGTCTCACCAGGGCCCTGTACAACTGCAGAAGGACCTTTTGCTCCTGTACTCAATTCCTCTTGTTATGAAGGCCAGTATGCCATTAGGTTTCTTCACTGCCTGTTGTACCTGCATGGTTGCTTTCATTGACTAATGTACAAGACTTATTAAAGCACTTATAAAAACTTATTAAAACACGTGGAATTCAAATAGGTTTGAATCACAAATGATTTTCGATACAAAACAAGTACATCAGGGAGCAATTCCACACTGGGATGGTGGGACAGACATACATTCATTGAGCCCATTTTTCAGATATCTCAGATTGCCTCCTGAATGCTAAAAGACCCCTGTGCCAAACTGACCTTCCTTGAGGAGATTAAGTACTGGGCTTTTTCCACTCCAGTGGATTTGTCAGTTGTGATTTTCAGCTCCTAAATCTTTGCTGACAAGTCTCTATTCCCTCAAGGATCCTCAGATGTACATTGTTTGTATCCTGTAACCTGGTCTTCAGCAGTTTCCCAACACAGATGTGAAGCTTAGTAGCCTGGAATTCCTAGATTCATTGCTCACTGATTCTTAAATGCTAGGTAATACTTGATTTTCTCTAGATCATAGCCATTTCTGTGTTTTATTTATGATTCAGATTTGATTTAGATATCTTCAGATTCATTCTTTCAGCTTTTGTGTATCATATTGTATTTTTCTCATCCCTGCAAAGGTTATGTATTTATAGGTTAAATCTAGAATTTGGAAAGGCTTGTGTTGAACATCGCAACCATTTCTTAATCTCCTTCACTTCTACACAGCTCATTAGAACTTAAGGGACAGAAGCAAGAGTAGGCCATTCAGCCCATTTAGCCTTCTCTGTCATTCAATGAATTTACGATGTTAACGCCACTTTCCTGTCTGTCTACCATAACCCTTCACATCTTCTCAACCAGAAGTCCAACTCAGCCTTAAATAAATAAGTGACCTAGCCTCCACGGAGGCCCTTTCTGTTTAGAAACATAAAATATAGGAACAGGAGTAGGCCATTCGGCCCTTTGAGCATGTTCCGCCATTCAATATGATCATGGCCGATCATCCAACTCAGTTCCCTGTTCCCACTTTCTCCGCATACCCATTGACCTCTTTAGTCCTAAGAACTCTATCTACATCTTTCTTGAATGTCTTCAATGTTTTGACCTTAACAGTTTCCTGTGGCAGAGAATTCTACTATGCTCTGGGTGAAAAACTTCCCCTTCTTCTTTGCCCTAGAAAGCCTACCCCTTATCTTTAGACTTTGCCCGCACTCCCCAGTCTTCAAGAACATCATACCTGCACATACCCTATCTAATTCCAATCTAATGCCCCTTATTTGTCTAAAATCCAGTGAACATAGTCCTAACCAATCCAGTCTCACCTCATATGTCAGTCCTGCCACCCGGGAATCAATCTGGTAAACCCTTGGTGCTCTCCCTCAGTAGTTAGAATTTCCTTCCTTAAATAAGGAAACCAAAACTGTTTACAATTCACTAGGTGTGGTCTTATCAATGCACTCTACAGTTTATAGAATGCCTACAGTATAGAAACAGGCCATTCAGCCCATTGAGATTACATCAACTCTCTGAAGAACATCCCATCCAGACCTGCCCACCCCCCTCCCCCCCAACTCATATCTCTAACTCTGCATTCCCCATGGGCTTATCGTCCCACCCTGCACATCCCTGGACACTTTGGGCAATTTAGCATGGTCAGTCCACCTAATCTGCACATCTTTGGACTGTGGGAGGAAACCAGAGCACCCAGAGGAAACCCAAGCAGACACAGGGAGAATGTTCAAACTCCACATAGACAGTCACCTGACGGTGGGAAGTTGCAGCCAGGAATCTCAGCTCCTGCACTCGAATCTTTTCACGAAGAAAGACAACATAACATTTGCTGTCTTCATCACCTGCTGAACCTGCATGTTAACTTTCAGCAATGGATGCACAAGGATACCCAGGTCTTATTGCTTTCCCCCCTTCCTCAATTTATTACCATTCAGATAATAAACTGCCTGCCTGCTTTTGCTACCAAGGTGCTAATCCCATATTTATCCACATTTGACTGCATCTGCCACTTATCTTCTCACTTTCTTAACTGGTCTATATTGCACTGAAGCTGCTCTGCATCATCCTCACAGCATACTCTCCCACTCAGCTTTGTAAACTTGGTGATATAACATGTAGTTTCCTCATCTCAATCTAGTGATATAATCTAACATATATTGTGAAAAGATGGGCTCCAAACACTGATCCCTATGGTACCTCACTAATCACTCTGAAAAAGACCCTTTACTCCTGCTGTTTGTTTCCTATCTGCCAACCAGTTCAAGACATGTGGGCTGTAGGATTGGGGTTTAGGACCCTCTCGTTTTCTTGGTCCAACAAAATTCTTTTTGAAAAGCCCATTAAACTGGCCCTTTTGGAGTCAATTCCAAAAGGAATCATAGTGTCTGGAAAATACAACAACAGACACTGTAAGCTCTTGCCCATTCCTCTCTAAATCACTGTTGGTGTCTTACAAGAATCCGAAGTCCTGGATATATGTTGCAAAACAGCCTCGGGACTTTCCAATAGCCTGGGATATGCCCATTTTAACACCTGCCTGATTCAAATGGGCTAAATGAGTGCATTAACTCCTCGCTAGACTTTCAACAAACTTCCTTCTGAGTCACGCACTGTGCTGACTAGAAATTATATCATTGGCTTCTTCATTGTCACTGAATCAAAATCCTAGAACTCACCATCTTCTGAGAGCACTATGCCAATACCTTCACCACATGGATTGCAGCGGTTCAAGAAGACAACTCACGAGCACTTCTGAAGAGCAATAAATATTGACCTTGCCAACGATGTCAACAATTGCCATAGATAACCTTCTGGGGACTGGGTTTGAATCCCACCATGGCATGTTCAATTTGAATTCAATAAACAGCTGGAATTAACAATCGAATGACTACTATAAATCCAAATTGTCGGGAAAAATCCATCTGATCCATTGACGTCCTTTAGGGAAGGAATCTGGGCAAATTAGGGATGGGCAATAAATGCACCTTCATCCTGTAAATGAATAAAGGAAAAAGAAATCACATTCCTAAGGACTGATATCACTCACAGTGCTGTTTGTTTAGGGTAGCAGGGTCATTTGGGTCTCAAGAGGAGGTGACTCTATGACTCTGGGTGTCTTAATGCAGTTGTAGACGCATTGTTTATTAATGTCTGGATGTACCTGCCTCCTCATGATCTTCGAGTAACTGCCAACGGTGGAACCAGCAAAGTTTGATGGTGATAGCAGAAAAGCAGATAGCAAGAACAACAACAGCTGTTTCCAGGCAGAGGATCTGTTGAAAGAGGTCTTCAATTTCCTTAAGGTGTTCCGGATGAAGACAATGGGAAGCCACCTCATAGTCTTCTTCCCTGTCACTGAAAATGGGAGGCTCCTACTGAACCTGAAGAAGAAAGTGCAAGGAAAAATAAGTGGAAGTTTTGCCCTGATGGAGATCTTCACTCCAATACTGTCTTATCATGAATAGAAAGTTCCATCCTTTAAGACTTTCAAAAAGCTCAAGGAGATGATACCAGCTGATCTGAAGAGTTTATATTTGTATTGCATTTTCTATCTCCTCAGGACATCCTAAAGAGCTTCGCAGCTAAAGATTACTATGTTTAGTGAAGAAGCAGTCATAGAGTCATAGAATCATAGAGATGTACAGCACGGAAACAGATCCTTCGGTCCAACTCGTCCATGCCGGCCAGCTATCCTAAATTAATCTAGTCCCATTTGCCAGCATTTGGCCCATATCCCTCTAAACTCTTTGTATTCATGTACCCATCTAGATGCCTTTTAAATGTTGTAATTGTACCAGCCTCCACCACTTCCTCTGGTAGCTCATTCCATACACGTACCACCCTCTGTTTAAAAAGTCCCTTAGGTTCAAACCTTTCATCTCCCTACCCTAAACCTATGCCCTCTAGTTCTGGACCTATCCAACCCAGGGAAAATACCTTATCTACTCACCCTCATGATTTTATAAACCTCTATAAGGTCACCCCTCAGCCTCCAACGCTCCAGGGCAAACAGCCCTAGTCTATTCAGCCTCTTACAAGAGATGAAACCCTCCAACCCTGGCAACATCCTTGTAATCTTTTCTGAACTCTTTCAAGTTTCACAACCTCCTTCCTACTGGAGAGAGACCAGAATTGCACGCAGTATTCCAAAAGTGGCCTAACCAATGTCTTGTACAGCCACAACAAGACTTCCCAACTCCGATACTCAATGCACTGACCAATAATGGAAAGCATATTAAACGCCTTCTTCACTATCCTATCTATCTGAGATAGTTCCTCCACTTTTGAGGAACTATGAACCTGCACTCCAAGGTCTCTTTTTTCAGAACCTTACCATTAAGTGTCTAAGTCTTGACCTGATTTGCTTTTACAAAATGCAGCATCTGACAGTTATCTAAATTAACTGCTATATGCCACTCCTCAGCCCATTTGGCCCATCTGATCAAGATCTCGTTGTACTCTGAGATAACCTTCGCTGTCCACTACACCTCCAATTTTGGTGTTATCTGCAAACTTATTAACTATACCTTCCAGGGTCACATCCAAAACATTTATATAAATGACAAAAAGCAGTGGACCAAACACTGATCCTTGTGGCACACCACTGGTCACAGGCCTCCAGTCTTAAAAGCAACCCTCCACCACCTTCAAGCCCGTTCTGTATCCAAATGACTAGTTCTCCCGTATTCTGTGTGTTCTTACCTTGCTAACCAGTCTATCAAAGAATTCAATCAAGTTAGTGAAACATGATTTCCCACATGCAAAACCATGTTGACTTTCTCGAATCAGTCCTTCCCTATCCAAATGCATGTAAATCCTGTCCCTCAGGACTCCCTCCAACAACTTGTTCATCACTACCATCAGGCTCACCGGTCTATAGTTCCATGGCTCTACCTTACCACCTTTCTTAAATAGTGGCACCATGTTAGTGAACCTCCAGTCTTCCGGCACCTCACCTGCGACTATTGATTATTAAAACATCTCAGCAAGGGGCCCAATCATTTTCCCAGCTCCCACAGAGTTCTCGGTTACACCTGATTTATCGACTTTCATGTGTTTGAAGATATCCAGTTCCTCCTGCTCTGTAATATGGACATTTTTCAAGATGTCACCATCTATTTCCCCACATTCTATATCTTCCGTGTCCTTCTCCACAGTAAACATTATTGCAAAATACCTGTCTAATACCTCCCCCCATCTCCTGCAGCTCCACACAAGGCCGCCTTGCTGATCTTTGAGGGGTCCTATTCTCTCCCAAGTTAGCCTTTCATCCTTAATGTATTTGTAAAAACCCTTTGGATTCTCCTTAAGTCTATTTGCCAAAGCTATCCCATGTCCCCTTTTTGCCCTCCTGATTCCCCTCTTAAGAATACTGGTTTATACTTTTGGAAGGAATCACCCGCTCTCTGTTGTCTATACTTGACATTTGCTTCCTTTTTCTTAACTAAAACCCCAATTTCTCTAGTCATCCAGCATTCCCTACACCTACCAGCCTTTCCTTTCACCCTAACAGGAACATATTGTCTCTGGACACTCGTTATCTCATTCTTGAAGGGTTCCCATCTTCAAGCCATCCCTTTATCTGTGAACATCTGCCCCCAATCAATTGTTGAAAGTTCTTGTCTAATACTGTCAAAATTGGCCTTCCTCCAATTTAGAACTTGAACTTTTAGATCCTGTCTCTCCTTTTCCATCACTACTTTAAAACTAATAGAATTATGGTCGCTGGCCTCAAAGTGCTCCCCCAATGACACCTCAGTCACCTGCCCTATCTTATTTCCCAAGAGTAGGTCAAGTTTTGCACCTTCATCCATAGGCACATCCATTTACTGAATCAGAAAATTTTATTGTACACACTTAACAAATTCCTCTCCAGCTAAACCCTTAAGACTATGGCAGTCCCAGTCTATGTTTGGCAAATTAAAATCCCCGACCGTTACCTCCCTATTATTCTTACAGATAACTGAGATCTCCTTACAGATTTGTTTCTCAATTTCCTGTTGATTATTGGGGGGGTCTGTAGTACAGTCCAAATAAGGTGATTATCCATTTATTATTTCTCAGTTCTACCCAAATAACTTTCCTGGATGTATTCCCAGGAATATCCTCCCTAATTACAGCTGTAACATTACTCTTTACCAAAAATGCCACTCCCCCTCTCCTCTTGTCCCCCTTTCTATCCTTCCTGTAGCATTTGTATCCTGGAACATTAAGCTGCTAATCCTGCCCATCCCTGAGCCACATCTCTGTAATTGCTATGATATCCTAGTATTGTAGAGTCATAGAGTCATACAGCACAGAAACAGAGCTTTCAGTTCAACCAGTCCATGCCAAACATAATCCCAAACTAAACTAGTCCCAACTGCCTGTTCCAGGCCCGTATCCCTCCAAACCTTTCCTATTCATCTACTTATGTAAGTGCATTTTAAATGTTGTGACTTTGCCCACATCCACTACTTCCTCAAAAAGTTCATTCCACACACGAACCATCTTCTGTGTAAAAACATTGCCCCTCATATCTTTTTCAAACCTCTCTCCTCTCACCTTAAAAAATGTCCCCTAGTCTTGAAATCCCCTATCCTGAGGAAAGACACCCACCATGAACCTTATCTATATCCCTCATGATATTATAAGCCTTGAAAAGGTCACCTCTCAACCTCCTACATTCCAGTGAAAAAAATCTCAGCCTATCCAGCTTTTCTTTATAACTCAAACCTTCCATACCCGGCAACATCCTGGTAAATCTTTCTGAACCCTCTGTAGCCTAACAACACCCTATAACAATTGTTTTGCAACTTGTTATCAACTAATCTATGCACAGTCAATGCTCCTTACACAACAAGTGATCATTTGGTGTATCCTTTGGGGTTGAGGAGTCAATGGTGAGAGAGTTCAACAGTGAGAGCACTCCATATTCCCTCACATTAGAGCCAAGGAATCCTTTACATCCAACTGAGCAGGTAGATGGGGCTTGATTATCTTCTTATCAAAAGTGTTCAGTATTTTCTCAGCATTGGTTCATTTTTAAAATTATTTCATGGAGTGTGGGCCTGCCTGAGAATTAACACCAACATTGCTGCCCCTCTCTCATTGCCCCTGAAGTGAGTGGCTTACTCAGCTGTTCCATAGGGAAGCTAAGAGTCAACCGCCTTGCTCTGTGTCACATGTAGGTAAGGGCATTAATGAAGCAAATGGGCTTTTATAATAATCAATGATAATTTCTAACTAGTTACCACTTCCACATTATGAATTAAACTTAGATTTATGTTGGATTTGAACCCATGCCCTGAGAGAATTAACCCAGCCCTCTAACCCGTGACTGTGACACTGCATCACCATGCACTGAAATCTTGAAATGGAGTTTGAAACTAACACAGAATTCCCCTGTATTTAACATAATTGATTAGGAAATGCATGCCACAATAAGGAATTTCAATAAGTCTTAACCTCAACCTTGACATTTTGCTATGAAATCTTATGGTACTTTCATTTAACAAAAACAACCATGCGCAAAGGGAGAACCTATCTTGTTACTCCTCCGAAATCAGGTTGTCTGGGCAACAGTTGTGAATTATTTGTTAAGTTGTTCATTAAGAAACTGTCCATCACTCATGGAATCAAAGATTGCCACTTAAGGATGTAACTTGACAAGTCTAGTAGAAGGTTGCAATTCAATATGTTGCAGAGTTGACAGCTAAGTGATTACTTTCTTGAGTGTTTGCTTTTATACATCAGTCTTGTGCAGCCACATTCCAGACTCGGAATTTTATATGTCTGATAAAGACAAACATTTAGTTTTTTTCTGGTTTCAGAGGCAGAGGTAATCGCAGTTTGTAGCCAGTTACATCTCGCCTCCCCAAATTTGACATGCTTTCGCAGCAGTATTAATGCAGTTCAACGTCATGAAAAGCTCTTCATTTATATGGCATACTGCATAACCACAGAAAGTCCCAGACCATTTTACAGCTAAATAAGACTATTTGAAGTATTGTAGAAAATGGGACTGCGAACATCTATCCGTGAAACTCCTCCACAACAGCAATACAATAATGAGCAGATAATTGAAAATAAAATACCGCGGATGCTGGTAATCTGACAAAAAAGCAGAAAGTGTTGGAGATGCTCAGCAGGGTTGGCAGTATTTGTGGACAGAGAAACAGAATTAACATTTTGAGTCTAGTACGGCTTTTCGTTGGAACATCTTCCTCTTTTCTGGTGCTTCATTGAGAGATAAATATTGACCAATTCATCAGGAATAACTCTCCTCTGCTCCTTCATAAGTCAAGGCAATGGGGACCCAATGGCCTAGTGGTGTTATTGCAAGACTATTAACCTAGAAATCAGTTAACGTTCTGGGGACCAGGGTGCAAATCCCATCAACAGATGGTTGTATTTGAATTCAATAAAGAATCTGGAATTAGGGATCTAAAGATGACCATGAAACCGTTATCAATTGTCAGGGAGAAAAACTGATCTGGTTCACTAATCTCCTTTAGAGAAGGAAACTGCCATCCTTACCTGGTCTGACCTACATGTGACTCCAGACCCACAGCAATGTGGTTGACTCTTAACTGCCTCTGGGCAATTAGGGTTAGGCCAATGCTGGCCTTGCCAGAGACACACACATCCGATGAGTGAATTTTAAAAATGAATTAACACAGGACTTAATACATCCACCTGAGAGAGCAGACAGAAACTCAATTTAGCTTCTCATTTCAAAGATAGTACCTTTAATAATGCAGCACTCCTTCAGTCCTGCATTAACACTGAATTGTTCGAAACTTCTAAAGTATTGGATTTCAACTCATTCATTGCCTTCTTTGCCCCTGATCTTAACAATTCTAAAACTCTTCTGGCTGGTGTTCCACATTCTAGAAAATTTGAGGGGCTACGTTCTGGACAGCAGACCTTAGGGCTGGGCGACTCCTGTTGGGGGCTGAAGTGTAGAGTTCTGTGTTTAGCTCAGAGGTGGAGCCACAGTTTGGAGCTTGTGTTGGGGGCTGCAGCCAGGACTGGAGGAGGGGGTGGTCAGGTTTGGGACCGAGAGCTGGATGCTGTGCTTGGGGTGGGACCGGGTTCTCTGTTATTAGGGCGAGAACAAACCTGCCATGCTCAGAATGATGTGGGGCTGGAGGGGAACTGGGGTGGGGAGTGGAGTGGTTGCTGCTGCTGTTGAGAGGCCAGACTGGGAGCCCAAGCCAGGAACAGCATGAGGCTTTCTGATTTCTGCACCTGCTCTCCATCACTCAGCACCATTTGTCCTCCTATTCAAAACGGTGTAGGTTCAAATTTTACTCCCAGGAATGAGAGGCTCAACTACAGCTATCTTCACCCTGCCCCCCAATCCAAGCTTAGCGGGCCCCAGTTACTGGGCCTTGAGATATCCACCCCCCAACCATGCGCCGGGCTCTAGTGGAGAGGAGTGTTACAGCTCCATCTCTATTAAACAGTCAAACAGTTTTCTATATCAGTGTATGCATATATGACCTTGCAGCGCAGGCAGCTTACAGGAAGAAACACACTCTCCAAGTAAACTCAGGACAGTGTTCCAGTCAGTTAGCTCACCCCAGGCCCCAGCTAAGTACAGCAGCAGCTGGTGAATCCTTTGAGTTAGCACCATGGGAGAAGGAGTCCACAAGGCTTGAGACTTCTGAAAGAGAGAGCAAACATCTGTGAAGGGGAATAGTGAAAGTATGCCTCTAAATCAATTCAGAGTGTTGATTTGGAAGAGAAGTCTCTTAAGTCAAACTTTAACATTACTTCTCACCATTGTCTTTGTATAATTTTTAAAAATATCATTGACAGGAGAAAGCAATTTCCTGCTCCAATGGCAAGAATGAAAATTCCTTACTATCTATTCTTCCTGTTTCTTCATCAGATGGAGTAATAAATTGTTACATTGTTGTTTTACAATCACAATTTTTCACAAGACCTCCAGGCTGTGGGACTCCACACATCTTTAGCTCTTCCCATTATTCCTAGAGCCTTGACTTTTGGAAATCAGTCTTGGTATCACCAGTTCCCTGATTGTCATTGCATGCATTAGGTACAACACACTTGCCTCTCAGTCAGAAGGTTGAGTGTTTATTGTCCCCATTTCAAAGGCTCAAGGTCAAATATCTAAGATGACATTCCGTTGCCAGTAGTGAGGGTCCCTGCACTTTCAAAGGCGCTGTCTTTTAGGTGGAATGTTTCTCGTCTGCTCATGCAGATGGACATAAAAGATCCCAGAACAATATTTTGAAGACAAACAGAAGAGTTAGCCCGGCATCACGGTCAATATTTCTCCCTTAATCAACATTCACTAAAAGGTATATTATCTGGTCAATATCATATCACCACTTGTAGCAGTTTGACACACGCAAATTAACATTTCAGCATTTCCTATTTTACAATATTTCCTACAAATGATTTTGTTTCCAAAGTAATACATTGGCTGAAATACAAATTGAATTTCTTTTTCTCTTTGTCATGTCTTATCTCTGAAAGTTTTCATCCTAAGAGCTTCCTGAGCTGGGCATTACCACTAGTATCTCAATTAGAAAATAGTTCTTCATGTAAGCTTAAGAGGAAAGAAGGATAATGCTGTGTGGAAATGACTGCGTAGCATTCTAAACTGCAACAATTATCACATCTATGTCAAATTCTCTGACACTGAGTTGTTCTAAACTTGTTGGATATTCATCTCATTCATTGCCTTCTTTGCCTCAGATCTTGACTTCTGGCTTGTGTCCCATATTCTGGTCAACTTGAGGTAATTCAAAACTTTGCTACTTGTGTCTTAATATGTATCAAGTCCCATTCCCCTGTGCTCACTGACCTACATTAGCTCCTGGTGCTTTAATTTTAAAATTCTCATCCTCCTTATCAAATTTCTTCATAGCCGCACCTCTTTTTGTCTCTGTGGTCACATCCAAGGCTATCCCCCACTGAGATATCTGTGCTTCTCCAATTCTAGCCTTACAAAAGCCCGTATTTTAAATGATGTACCATCAGTGGCCACCACATTTTCAGTTGCCTCTGCTTAAGCTCTAAAATACCCTCGTATACCCCTCAAGACCTCTACCCTCCAACCCCTTCCACCTCTCTACCCGCTGTACATCCCTCACCCTGTCTACTCTTCCCACCTCCCTCCACCTCTCTACATTCCCTACATTCCTCCACCTCTCTACCTTACCCCAAACCTCTCCACCTCTCTCCACACTCCCTACACTCTTCCACCTCTCCACCCTCCCCACACCCCTCACCTCTCGACTCTCCTCCCTCAAGCCTCAGAAACTATCTCTTTGGCCAGACTTCGATCATCTGACCAAAATCTCCTTGGTGTCTCGGTGCCATTTTTAGTTTTAAAATGTTCTTCTGAAGCCTGATTCTTTTTTGTGTGAAAGATGCTATTGTAGGAGGAGCAAAACCTTTTAATGAAACCCACTGTGTACTTATAGGATCAGATTCTACAGTATAATTAGGGAAAGCTATACAGGTACATGAGGGAGAACGGAATACAGGATTATGCCGATAGGACAGTCGGGAGGAACCAGGCTTGTGAGGTGCTTGAATATCAGCATAGATCTGTTGGGCTGAATGGCTTGTTTATGTGCTGTAAATCCTATTTAATCCCTAGCTGAAGGCAACACATTAGGAAATATTATATCGCTCTACTCTCATACTTTATGACCATTAACACTGGCAGGAAGTCACTTTCAAATGACCTCATAAAATCCAGCAATGGATATGAATTAAAAAGCAGAAAACCATATTTCTAAAGAGATACGAGGTTTTGTCAACCACAGAGAAGAGATGCTACTCAGTGGAATTAGCTATTCCAAGTTATTTCAAATGACCTTGTAACCTGTCCCCAAGAACTCTCTCACAGAAAACAATGGGAGCACAAGATGCCAGAAATAATAAATTGCTGCTCCATATTGAAAGTAGGTCTCAGCACACGCTGTAATCTGCCCAGGGTCCCAAGGCACCAGAAAGCTGGGAGATTTTTTAACAAGGAGTGCAACGTGTTTATATTTCAGAGACAACTGTGGAAAAGAAGATTTATCGGGGCTATTATCTCCCAGGTGGAGTGTGAGAGACAACTTGCTGGAGCCCTTATTCTACTTGCAACTGTGCAGCTACAGTCTGTACACATTGATTGTTTGTCAATGAGAGTACATTGCAGGAATAAGGAATAAAGCTGTAGTGGTACCAAGAATGGTGTCCCCCATCAAAAACAGGCATTACGTTCACCTGCTGTCCGTATCACAGTAGAATTCTGTGTGTCCATATCGTCTTTGTGTGTGTGTGTGTAGTTTTAGCATGTAGCCATGGAGACAGTGAGGTCTGCAGGTGCTGGAGATCAGAGTCGAGAGTGTGTTGCTGGATAAGCCCAGGAGGTCAGGCAGCATCCGAGGAGCAGGAGAATTGACGTTTCAGGCCGGAGTCTGATTAGTCATCATTCCTGATGAAGGGATGGAAATGTGTTGCTGGAAAAGCGCAGCAGGTCAGGCAGCATCTAGGGAACAGGAGAATCGACGTTTCGGGCATTAGCCCTTCCTGAAGAAGGGCTAATGCCCGAAACGCCGATTCTCCTGTTCCCTAGATGCTGCCTGACCTGCTGCGCTTTTCCAGCAACACATTTCCATCTCTGATCTCCAGCATCTGCAGACCTCACTTTCTCCTTCCTGATGAAGGGCTCCGGCCCAAAACGTCGATTCTCCTGGTTGGGACTTCACCATCATGTATGGCAGATAATGGGCTTAGTTGAAATAAACAACAATTTCACTTAATGTATTTTATAAGATTCGGCTTTAGCTTTCCACCATAGCACTAATTTCTCAGGTGAAAACAATTTGGGTGGAAGAGGCTTTGGAAGTGGGGCACGGGAGATTTATGACGGGAAATTGCTTACCTCCCCAACACATTGCTACCTCGGTGCCGAAGGTGGGCTCTGAGCCGCAGAGACTATCAACCTCGTGGCTGTTTGGAAGCGCTGTCCTGTAAGTTGGCAGGAAAGCCATTGCCCTCCCGTTTCACAGACTCAGCTAACGAACTGACAGAATGAAATGGGCACAGACTTGACCATAACCATTCCTGATGCCCCTCAGAGCTGTGAGCCTTTCTTCTTTCTAAAAATAGGGCATGCTTCTGAGAGTGCCTGCATAGCAGCTCCCTCCAATCCATTCAGGGGCTTACAGATTGGAAATTTGTGTTGCTGTTCCACCCAAATGTCCTTAAATGGATGGCGCATGTGGAAATGATCGATTCATTGGTCATCTCCTGCATGTTGGCGTTGGAGGTGGTACCCCAGAAGTGAATGGGTTCAACAACTGCAATTCTCCCAGTCACTGTGAGAGTTGTAAGGACTGTGCCTTATTTATTTTGTGTTTTTTTTTCAAAGAGTTTTTAAAAGTTGTTTGAAAGGGAGGCTGTAGTTTTGAAAAGCAAGTAACCCAGGGTGGCATGTGACTCAGTGGTTAGCACTGCTGCCTCACAGCACCAGGGTCCCAGGTTCAATTCTAGCCTCGGGCGACTGTCTGTGTGGAGTTTGCACATTTTCCCTGTGTCTGCGTGGGTTTCCTCCCACAGTTCAAAGATGTGCAGGTCAGGTGAATTGGCCATGCTAAATTGCACATAGTGCTAGGTGCATTAGTCAGAGGGAAATAGGTCTGGGTGGGTTACACTTCAGAAGGTCGTGTGGACTGGTTGGGCTGAAGGGCCTGTTTACACACTGTAGGGAATCTAATTTAATCAACACCCAATGCAAGCGTTGTGTAAGCCACTGTTTGAACAAGCAGTAATTAAGCTTGAGTTGCAGATGAGAACCAAGGGGGTGTACAGATGTAGCTTTTGTTGGAAATGAGAAGTTGCTTGGTCTATGGATTAATGACTAGTTATGAATGACAGGAACCTTTTCCCTGCCGCAAGCATGAGTTTGATTCTCAGGTAACTAAGCAGGTTGGAGCTGGAATAAGTGACAGAGAGAGAAGAGTTCAGTTCTTTCCTAGCTGAGCAGCAGCCTTGCTGTTCTGTGTAGTCAAAGATAATACTTGAAGGAAAAGCAGTACCTTTCCTGTAAAGGTTGTTGGAAGCTGTGACTTTTAACTCGTAACTCAGAGACCAGTGAACCAGCTATCTGTGTCTCTGATCAACCAGAGGAAGCATCCAGAGAAAGATGATTAAAGCAACATGCAGGCCAATGGAAGTGTCATCAGGAACATCTAACCCACAGAATCTGAAAAAGATGACCTAACTATCTTTCAGTCTTTCCCCCTGCCCAAAAATTATTTTCCCTATCTGTTTGTCTGTCTGTCCATGTGTAAGGGGAAGTTTAAAAGGGGATTAGAATTTTAATCAATAGTGTTAAATGGCAAAGTTTTATACCAGTTTACCTATAGCTAGTGTCCAATTACTTGCAATAATTCTTGTTCAGAACAGAATAGCAGTGTTTAGTTTCCAAGGCGGTACTGCAGTGAGTGGGAAACAGAATAAGGTCAGAGTCGAGTATCATGTAGAGAGCAGGAATCAGACACAGTGGTTGTAACACAGAGGAGTAGCCAAGGGGTTTAAGTAGCCTGAGGAAAGTTTATTCTTTAAGGAACCTGGGAACAAAGAGAAACATGCTGGAAGCTGCAAAAACCAGGTTGTGAAAAATGCTACGGAACAGGGGGATTAGGAGCAAATCTATTTGAAATTGGAAGTAAATGGAATGTAAATATTGAGATATTGATAGGAGTTCAGGCCAATTTATGACGATTCCATGCCCATCGAAATTAAGCTGGGGAGCTACAACATGTCATCTTAGCAATTCCCATTCTGTCAAAAAAAATCCTTACCTCCTTCTCGCCCACTTTAAACATCCTGCCAACGCATGATACCACACCTGCCCATTTTACCTCTACCGTACCCAGCCAAAGCCTTTCCTATTTGACTGCAATCTCCACCAATAACAAGGAATGATGCATATTCTGTTGCACTCGACTTACACTTTTGTAGCACTATTCTTCTCAATGGACCCTTCTGGTCCGATCCTCTCTCCTGATCTGAGCCTTAGTTGAGCAGTCATCATGTATTTGGCTAACATGATATTTGGAACTGAGGATTCTGGCCTGCACTGCCAAGAGATTGCTCCTTTACACTTTACTGACTCTGCTCTTTACATGGTATATCTTGGATTCTGCTTTAACTAAGAGCAATTATGGTCTAACCCTCAGGAGTTCCCACAAGCTCTTTTATTTACAGACAGTAAAACAATGTTTGTAATACAGCTCTCTACTACAGGTTCCTCTATTCTCAGAGTCTCATGCTACTGCACACACACACACACACTCTCCCTCATATGCATATAGATCTATGGGGTGAATTTGAATTTGCAAAATTGTATTTGCAGATACATTCTATTTTGTTCAAAAAGCACATAATCTGTGGACAGTTAATATTTTTTATAATCCATTTGACATTTTATAGATTCCTACTTTGGAAGTAGAACCAGTCTGACTCAAGATTGGAATACAGACAGATTCTAACCTCACACTTCTAATGCATTATCTGAGCTGAAACATCACCCTTTTTTATAAAACCTTAAGTTATCTCAGGAATGTGACTTGAAAGAAGTTCTGGGATTTACATATTAATGAATCAAAACCTGCAATCTACTGTATTCTAAAAGATGGAAGACTTAATAGCAATCTAGGTTTGTTCAATATATCGCATCAGTGTATGACGTTATGATCTTCTGCTATAAATTCTGTGTCCTATGATGCTACTCCACAGCTACCTGATGAAGGAGCAGCACTCTGAAAGCTTGTACTTCCAAATTGACCTGTTGACCCATAAGCTGGTGTCGTATGATTTTTAACTTTGTTACTGCTGATGTCAGTATCATATCATCTGACGTATCATCATGACATTAATGTAAGCATTCTCATTCGACTATTCTAATGATGCTTCTTGACACTATCTGAATAGTCTGTTTGCTCTCGTGCTCTACAACAGCCTGAGACTGAGGTGGCCTTGTCACACTGCAGATTTCTCCTGTCAGGTAAAAGATCCTAGGTTCCCCACCAAGAGATTGCTTCCCCACAGGCTGGTCTCATGTCCTGTATTCCCATGGTGCAGTGCAGTGCTCTTCTGAGAGAGAGGGCAGTTTTGGGCAGTTAGAATGCAGCCAATTGGTCACACACATTGAATGATCTAATGGCACTTTTAGAGTTCTTGAGAAGAACTCTACCAGATACCCTGCAAAGACTGTGAAAAACACTAAATAAGACAAACAGGAAGAAAAAAGTAAACTTTATTTGTCATTTCTACTATATACAACTGATACAGTAAAAAAAAAAGAGACAGGTTCCTTCAGGACCAAGGTGCCACATGGACAGCACAAACTACACCATCATACAAAGGGCAGCATAAAGTGCATAAAGTACAAAACACACAAATTACAGTGTAATAAAAGAATGATAAATAACAGACATTGTTCTAGCCCAATTGGTCACTAAACATTTCTTAGCTGGATATCAAATGACCTTTATCCACTTCAGTCCCAGGCCAGTGACTCTCATATGTCCAGCAAGATATTCAGGGACGCTTTGTAACATTTTTATAAAGTTGCTGGTGTCCACTTAGGAGTGTGCTGCTATGTCTAAGTCCCACGAACAACAACCATAGCTATAGCTAATGACTGGTACTGTACAGTTCTCATAATCACATCTGTGCAGTTGTAGGCAAAGTCAACTTGGAGGGTTATGTACAAAACTTCACGTCAGCTCTCATGAAGAGTCATCTCGATTCAAAACATTAGCTTACTCTCTCTCTCTCTATGAATATTGCCTGACCCACTGTGAGCTCCAGCATTTTTTGTTTTCAGTTCCACACAGACTGTGTGTTGGGCTGAATTTGCCTTTAATAGTACAGATAAGCCAGCTGAATTTGGAAATGATTGTGAGGGGTGTGGGAAAGGCAAGGAAGTGGAGACAAGACCTTGGCAACCATGGTGGAAATTGTTGTCATGTTCCCTTTGACCATTGCACTTTTGCCATTAGTTGATCGGTGTAGAATTAAATGTTCTCATTTCCTGTCTTACGACTCTGTCAGCCCCACACTGTCCACACAAAACATTGCAGCTGAATGTCGTATCAGAAATGGATGAGATGCCCTATTGGAAAATCAGCACTGGGTTTTCTGCTGCTAAATAAATCATTCTTTAATTCAAAATTTAATTCCTCGTGCAGACTGCACAATAGTTCAAATTTCTGTGGACCAAAACAATTTTCCACATATCCTGCTGAAGAAATATTCTATAAATACCTGAACAATTAATTTTTTGGTCGCTCAACTCTATTTGGGGCACTGCTGAATGATAATGTTTGCCTTTTTTTTCATTTAACACAGATCACAGGAGACCAAAAGCAATTCACTATGAAGTGCTTGAAAATAGTCAGTAGTCACGCAATACCAGGTTATAGTCTAACAAACCTATTGGACTATAACCTGGTGTAAGGTAAAAGTGAGGACTGCAAATGCTGGAAAGCAGAGTTTAGATTAGAGTGGTGCAGGAATCAGATTTCTGATGAAGGGCTTTGGCCTGAAACATCGATTCTCATGCTCCTCGGATGCTGCCTGACCTGCTGTGCTTTTCCAGCACCACTCTAATCTATAACCTGGTGTTGTGTGACTTCTGACCTTGCCTACCCCAGTCCAATACCAGCACCTTCACATCATTATAACAAGATGTTATATGTAAATGAAAATGTTTATTTAACTCCACCTAACTGAAAACTCTCTAATAATCTGAAGCATCAGCATATAATCAAGGTTAAAAAAAAGCTACACCTGTGTTAATCGAGACATAGTGATTAATCTTCTTTTCTTCATTGGGATGTGGGCACCATTAGTAAGGGCAGCATTTGCTGCCCACCCCTAATTGCCCTTGAACCAATTGGCTTGCCAGGCTATTGCAGAGGGCACTTAAGAGCCAACAACATTGCTATAGGTCAGCGTCATAGAGTCATAAAATCAACTATCACGGAGTCCATGCTGAACATAGTTCCAACTAAACTAATCCCACCTGCCTGCACTTGGCCCATATCCCTCCAAACATATCTTATTCATGTACTTATCCAAATACAGTAGCGCCTCGACATACGAATGACCCTGTTCATGTACAAATCAGTTTACGAACAGGATTGTACGTAAAATTTTGCTTCAACGTACGTACGAAATTCAAGGTACGAATGCAAAAAGCCCGTGTGCGACCACGTGGTTTCATTGTTCTGCTTTCCTACACGCTTGTTGAACGCAAAAGCTCTCGGACTCCGCGTGATCTCATTCAGTTCGTCTTTGGCACATGCGCTGTGAGCAGCCGTCCAAGCATTTTTACGCTATCCGAACAATGGGAAAAATTGATTCAGTTCGCAAACTTTTCGGTTCGCAAACCCGGTCCCAGAACGGATTAAGTTCGTAATTCGAGGCGCTACTGAAACTTTAAACATTGTAACTATTCCCACATTCCTCTGGACGTTCACTCACATACGAACCACACGGTTTGTAAAAATAAGTCGCCCATTAAGTCTTTTTGAAATCTTACTTCTGTCTCTTAAAAATATGCCCCATGAGGGGCAATTTCTTTACGCAGTGAGTGGTTTGTGTGTGGAATGAATTTCCTGAGGAAGTGGTGGATGCGGGTGCAGTTACAACTTTTAAAAGTTTGGATAGGTGCATGAATAAGAAATGTTTGAGGGATATGGGCCAAGTACAGGCTGGTGAGGACCAGTTTAGTTTGGGATTACGGTTGGCATGGACTGGTTGCACTGAAGGGTCAGTTTCTGTGCTGTATAACTCTATAAACAAGAAGGCCTCATGATTCTCTCACTCTGTACCACACCAGCCATTTCCTGGCAGTTCCAGTAAAACCCAGTAGTGACCAGATTCACACTGAATGTGAGGCCTTTGTCATTTCCCAGGGAATGTTTTGTCATGACCACATGTTTTACTGTTCCTCTGTGAGATTCTGTGTCAAAGAGATTGGTTCGTTGACTCTCTGCCATTGATGTTCTTAAACAAGGATGCTTTCCCTGTGGAGTGAAACTGCAAACTTCTTGCGACCCTCCTGTTAAAGTAAGTTTTCCAATCTGAAAACCTCGAACCTAATTCTGTCAAGGTGACGACTGAACCTGTCCAAGCATTTCTAAAATAAAACACACAAGAAAATTCCAACAAGCTATCAATCAATAATCTAAAATTCAGGTCATTATAACCCTCAAGGACAGATAAAATTTCCATCAATGAATTTAATGCCAGACCAATAGTCTAATACAATGGCCTAAGGGAACAACACTTGTCATGTGGGGGATTTTGACAGAGGTTTGAGTTTGCACAGAGTACTGTGGGTGCTATGGTGATATAATAAACATTTTTATGAAGCTTTCCCAGTTTAGCAGGTTTAACAAAAGCATAAAAGATTCATAATCAAAAGGCTGATGAAATCTTGTCCTTTACCTCAAGGGATCTGCATGACAAATGGAAAGGAATTTATATCCTGATTGTACGGAGATGTGGTCAGGGCCCATCCTGGTCCAAGCCTGGGCACTGTGCCTCTTGGAAAAGCCCTCATGGAGGGCTTGCAGAGCCACCAGGAGAAAATGAGGACTGCAGATACTGGATATCAGAGTCAAGAGTGTGGTGCTGGAAAAGCACAGCAGGTCAGGCAGCATCTAAGGAGCAGGAAAATTGACATTTCAGGCATAAACCCTTCATCAGGAATGACTGGTGTTAATGTAATGATGAGGACAGGGCAATACACGTGATGTGTTTTCTCTTGAGTGAAAGCGATTGAGACATGATTATTTTGATAATAATAATTTATTATTACTATTAAGGGTAGAACTTATACAGTTAATGGTAGGACCATGGATACTATTGTCAATCAAAAAGACGTTTGGGTTCAGGTACATAGTTCTTTGATAGCTGCATCTCAGCAAACAGGGTGGTTAAGAAGGCATTTGGCTTGCTTGCCTTCATTGCTCAGACCATTGAGTATAGGAGTTGGGACGTTTTGTTGAGATTGTACAGGGTATTGGTGAGGCCACTTTTGGAGTACAATGTGCTATAGGAAGGATATTATTCAATTGGAGAGGGCTCAGAAAAGATGTTGCTGGGACAGGAGGGTTTGAGTTATAAGGAGAAGCTGGATGGGTTAAAACATTTTTCACCGGACCATAGGAGGCTGAGGTAGTGGAGGAAGTCATGCCAGAAAAAAATTAAGAGCCCAATCCTGATGTATCTGAATCCATTGCTCAATGGGCTGTAGCAGTTCAAGAAAGCAACTCCCCATCCCCTTCTCGAGGGCAGAAAATATAGGCCCAGTCAGCGATGTCCACATCCTGCAAGTGAATTTTAAAAAACGCTCAATGATTGGATGAGCAATCATTTGGTCTCCTCTGTCATCAGGAAATTATTATTATTATTAATAAGTAATAAATATAATTACTTCTTTATCTTTTTATCATAATCTAGGCAAACCCAGCATCAGGAATGTTTCACTGGCAACAGTGACAGAAATGAACTGTTAATCTTTTGTCTTTTGTCAGCATTGTTTGAGGAAGAAATCTCAGACAAGCGTGGTGAGCCAACCTGATCTTCATCAAGCTTCTTCTAAAAAAATTATTTCTCGGACGCACATATCACTGGCAAGATTGGCATTTACTTCCCGTCTCTCATTACCCTTGAGAAGGTGGTGCTGAACAGCGTTTTTGATGTGCTAAAGACCATGCAGTCTCAGTATGGCCACTTTACTGTTAGCGAGCGTTCTTTAGATCAATGACGAGAGGGGAATGAGGAAATATTTCCAGGTTGTCATGGTGTGTGACTTAGAGACACACTTGCAAGTCATGGTATTTCCATGTGCTGCCTGTCCTTGGGCTTCTAAAGGGTAGAAGTCTTGTAGCTTGGAACCCACAGTTGCCGAAGCCTTGGGGCGAGTTGATGCAGGAATTGTGCACTCCACATCATGTCATCAGTTCCTTAATGCATACTCTTTCTTTCCCTATCTCTGTTCTTCCTCAAAGTTTAAATTCTCCTGTACAGGTGGCATAAATAACATGTGCAGCTATCCTTCATCTTGCATCACTGAATACAGTCAAATTAAAGGAATGTCATAAGGGGTTCCAGAGACAAAGAACTACAGCAATGAGGATAGATTGAAGAAGTTGTGACTATTCTCCTTGGAGAGAAGAATGGCAAGAGGTTACTCAAAAGACGTTATCCAAATCCTGAGTGAGCAGGATAAAGTAGATAGGGAGAAACTGTAGCCACTCATGAAAGGAACAAGAACAAGAGAGCGTAGATTTAAGGTAATCTGCAAAAAAAGCAAGGATGAAGTGAGGAAAAGCTTTATAACACAGTGAGTAATTATAGTATGAAATGCCATGGTAAGGTGGTAGAAGGTAGTTCAATTGATGTATTCAAGAGGGTATTAGGTGATTATTTCGATACAAATAATGTGTAGTAAGAGTATGTGGAAAATGGAAAAGATTGGCACTCAATAATGGAGCTCATTTAATAAGCTGGTGCAAGCACAATACACCAAATGGCCTCCTTCTACACTATATCACTTCTGTGATTCTGAGTAGGCCATGTGGTTCTCAAGCCTGTTTTGGCATTCACAGAGATTCTGGATGTACAAATCTCTTACTTCTGGGACAGCCTATTCTGGGAAAACAAACTTCAGTCTGGCACAGCCATTTTGGTCGCCATGACGTTGGTGTTGTAAAAGATGCTGCATGGCAAACTTTGAATTAAAACTAAGCTAACGAATTGTGATCTCTAATTCAAGTTAGATAATCAAGCCAATACATTGCCAATCATCTATCCAGATCTATTATAATTATGAGGGCTTGTTCATAATTTTTTAAAAAAGAGATGCTGCCCATTTCAGTGTTAAAGACTCTTCAGGGATGTAAAGGGTTAAATGAAAGTGAGCCCAGGTTGGCTGATGAAGAGATTATCGACTCCAGCAAAGACAGGACTGGCGCCTACAAGATTGGACATTCTGAAAAGAGATACACAAAATTCAAAGCTGGTATGTGAGGCATCTCTCAGGTTAACCCTGAAGAAAAGACAAAGAACAACTGAAAAACTATGAATGGGGGAGTGTTGTGAAAAGAAATCTCAGTCCATCTTTTGAAGATGTCTTAGGGATTCACCTCATACGGACTGGTGATAGTGATGGAACGCAAGCCCAGAGAGGAAATTATGAGTACTCAACAGCGGATTCCAATGGACAGAGGCAGAATGTTAGGTTCAAATTGAAGGAAAGTAGCCCATTTGTTTCCAGATTATAGCTCACCCAATTCTCAAAGCATTAATGACATTAAAGTATATCAGTGGAAGTATTGACTGGGTCAGGCCACATCCTTGGAGAGAAACAGAGTGAATATTTGAGGTCAATGACCATTCATCCTAGAACCCAGAAAGATTAGAAATGTTTTTAAATTGGTAGAAGTGGGAAGAATAAAGCAAAAGTCTGTGATAAGATGGAATTATTGAAGGGTGGGGGAAAGGCACGAATGCTCAGATGACTTCCAGGGTAGAATGTTATTGGAGTCTGAGTGATGTTGGCTCTGAAGAGATTTGTGGCACAATCCAATGAGAAATCCCACGAGGCCTATCCCAGTGTCCGAAGCAACCTATTGCATCTTTTATGCATTTGTTGAGTGACAAAACAAGTTTGTTGCTAGGCATCAGGGAATACGCAAGGAAGATGGTTCCTAATTTTTTAAATGCCTTATTAATTATGCCAATTTACTTCACTAATGTCCAACTTCCTCTCTTATCAAACATATTGAGATATTGAGAATTCTCAACATGCAAGTCAGAGCAGATACCTTGCAATTTGATATCACCACTGGCTGCAAGGAGCCATTATGTTCATAGACTCCCTACAGCATGGTAGCAGGCCATTCAAATCTATACTGTCCCTCTGAAAAGGATCCCACCCATTCCCCTACCCTATCCCTTGGATCCTGCATTTCCCATGGCTAACCCACCGAATCTGCTCATCCATGGGCACTATGGATAACTTACTATGGCCAGTCCACCTAACCTCCATATCCTTGGACTATGGGAGGAAGTCAGAGCACACGGAGAAAGCCCACACAGACACAGGGAGAATGTGGAAATGCCACACAGTCACCCAAGAGTGGAATTGAATCTGGGTCCCTGGTGCTGAGAAGCAGTAGTGCTAACCACTGAGCCGCCATGCAAGGCATCAATCTGTCACCTAGTGCTTGTGCAGCAAACCCACATTCATTCAACCAAACGGCCATGTTGGGAAATGGGGTCTTATCATCGGTCTGGTCATAAAGTCATAGGGATGTATAGCATGGAAACAGACCCTTCGGTGCAACCTGTTCATGCCGACCAGATATCCCAACCCAATCTAGTCCAGGGTGGGCCTGGTGTCCATTTCGGGAATCCCAGTGCCACCGGTCATGGGCAAAGTCCACACAGAGTTCTGGGACTAGGCCAGTCCGTCTAAGCTATGTCAGTCCTCTGCTCAGGCCACTCACAATGAGGATCATTGTCTGGGAACATGCAGTGGTCAGTGTTGTAGGGCCAGGTTTGGTAGGGTACGCCGAAAAATCTCATATGGCCTCATGGTAGAAAACCCTCCAATAAATTCAGCATAATATCCCCAACAAAAAAAAAGGTGAGATTCAGCCCCATAAGCCAAAGACAGTAGTAGTGGGTGTACGTAGTAAATAACAACAGTAATATCTAGATGTGTTGTATAACCACCATCTGAATGCAACATGAAGGGATAAAGAAAGAAATAGGCAGCAAAAAACTAACAACACAAAACAGAGAGAACAAGATGAGGGCAGAGGCTAACACAGATTAACAAGGGTGGCACAGTAGCTCAGTGGTTAGCACTGCTACCTCACAGTACCAGGGACCTGAGTTTGCTCCCAGCAACAGACAACTGTATATGTGGAGTTTGCACATTCTCCCTGTGTCTCTGGGGGTTTTCTCTGGGTGCTCCAGTTTCCTCCCACAGTCCAAAGATAAATAGGTTCTGTGAGTCAGCCATGCTAAATTGCCCATAGTGGCCAGGCAAGGTGGGTTAGCCATGATTAAAAATCCCATATGGGATGGGGGAGTACTGCTGGAAGGAGGGGTCTGGGCTGAATCTCCTAGCTCTGCATTGTAGGGATTCTATGAATCAACTCTTCTTAAAACTGAAGACCAGTACTTTAATTTCAAAATATCATGAGCTAGTTTTACTTATCTTTTCCTCCTGGGAAAGTTGCATAACATGATATTGAAAGCATACAGGATAATGTTCTGGTTCTTGTGTTTACATTGACCCTCATCTGAACAATGTAGGAGGCCACAGACAGAAGAGTTTACTCACACTCTGACTTTTCTGACTGGGCTTGTTTCCCCTTTAACTTAGAAGATCTAAGAGTTGATCTAATTGATGGGTTTAAGAGGGTAAAAGGAGTTTAGTTGATCGGGTGAATAAGGAGAAATTATTTCCTCTGATGGACATAACCTTCAAATTCCAGTGAGGCCATTCAGGGCTGAGGTTAGGAAGCACTTTGTCACAAAAGGGGGATGGAAACCTGGAGCTGCTTTGAAAATCAATTAAAAATTACTGAAATAAGAGAAAGAAATAGTCAAGGTCTTTTCCTCAAGGTCGGGGAATTAAAATCTAGAGGGCATAGATTTAAAGTGAGAGGGAAAGATGTAAAAGAGACCCGAGGGGCAACCTTTTCATTCAGAACGTGGTGCAAATGTGGAATGAGCTGCCAGAAGAAGTGATGGAGGCTGATACAATAACAGCATTTAAAAGGTAGTTTGATGGCTATATGAATAGGAAGGGTTTGGAGGGATATGGGCCAAGTGCTGGCAAATGGGACTAGATTTATTTAGAATATTTGGTCGGCATGGACAAGTTGGACCAAAGGGTCTAGTTCTGTTCTGTTCAAGTCTATGACTCAATGACTGAATAAAACTGGAAGTTTAGATAAATTTGCATTGTGATCTGGTTAATGATCACAGCTCAGGACAAGGCAGATTTGAGCAGTTGCCAAAGTGTTTGACTGATTCAATTTAAAGGTGAAATGGTAATTCTGTGATGATGACTGCAGATGCAGGAAATCTGAAACAAAAATACAAACTGCTAGAGAAAGCAATAGGTCCGGCAGGGAGAAACAGAGTTAACATTTCGGGTCCAGTGACTTTTCTTTTGAACTGGAAAGTTAGTGACGTACTTGAAGTATAACTATTGTCTTGGATACGTGGAAAACTACCCTGCTCTTCAAAACAGTGCAAGGGGCTAGTTTATGTATGCCCGAGATGCCTTGACTTAAAGGGTTCATCTGAAAGACAGCAGTCCCACTCCCACCCTCCACCACACCACACTGTAGCACTCCCTCATTACTGCACCAAAATGTCAGCCTAGATTATGTACTCAAGATATTTAAATTGGAACTTGACCTTCTGGCTCAGGCAAGACTGGCTACCAACTGAGCTGACACCTGGAAGGGAGAATTTGGAGGGAAAGGGATCACATCTACATTTTGTGAGGAAATGCAAGCTGAATTATTTTATTAATCCAGATCAGTCTGCTACAGTGTGCAGTGTCATTGCTAACCTCCACGCATGGTTTGATAAATATCTTTCGGCATGTGTAAGAATCGCTGTGTAAAACTGGAATCATTGCTTCAATGGATCACTTAGTAGGACTTTCAGAAACCTGGAAATCACCATTTACCTATTGTTCTATCTGCACGTGGCTCAGCTGTGATGACAATTGCTTCTCACTCCACAGGAAGAATGAAGTGCAAATAGAAATAGGACAATGTTCAAGGTGAAGAATACTTTAATTTTGTAGAGTGTGCAATAGTTACAAAGTCACAGAATCTTACAGGTACAGGTAAAGTTGCAATCACCTTATACCACACCAAAGGGCTGCTCACTCATTAGGAGAGATGATTGTTGGTAGTTTAACCTGAGGGTCACTACACATCAGGCAAAGGGAAAGATTAAGAAGGAGTGTAGAGTCTTATAGCACAAGTGGGTTGTCACAACTTAACCAGGGACAAGACGCATGCCTTCATACTCCACAAGCCATCATAAAACATACAAAATATCATGTAAAATAGTACATTTAGTTGAGTGTAGGAGTTGGGACATCATGTTGAGGTTGTACAGGACATTGGGGAAGCCTGTTCTGGAATACTGTGTCCAGTTCTGCTTGCCCAGATATGGAAAGGATATTATTAAGTGGGAGAGGGCTCAGAAGAGATTTACCAGGATGCTGCCAGATATGGAAGGTTTGAGTTACAAAGAAAGGCTGGATAGGCTGGAACTTTTTTACTGGAGAGTAGGAGGTTGAGAGGCAACCTGATGGAAGTTTATAAAATAATGGGGGTATAGATAGAGTTAGTGGTAGTTGTTTTTTCCCAAGGACGGGGAATTTCAAGTCAATGGGGCACATTTTTAAGGTGGGAGGAGACATATTTAAAAATTTGAGAAGTACACAAATAGAAAACGTTTGGAGGGATATGAGCCAGGAGCAGGCAGGTGGGACTGGTTTAGTTTAGGATTATGTTTGGCATGGATTGGTTGGACCGAGGGGTCGGTGTGGCTCTATGACGCTAGGATCAATTTCCTGACTAACTGCTACTCAGGACAAGTACAAATCACACCAGGTTTCATCAATTAACAGAAAATAAGTTATTATACTAACTTAACATTGACTAATGGCAGAAAAAAAACATTTACAAATCATCTACTGTGCAGCTGAAACAAGACCACTTTAAAACCCCATTTACTCACACATTAATGATTAAGACAGACAGAAGAGAAACAATTTGATACAGATGTTATAGATGGAAAAAGTGTGGACGTGCAAAACAATATTTCAAAGATTAAAAGCCCAAATTTTTAAGGGTGGATTAAAGTATCCCTCATTTTCCTTTTGATTATTGTCACAGCTCACACATGGTTGTCTGCAAAGTAGTGGTTGGTTTTCACTTTGGTAGTTGTTCTAGTGGAACTAGATCTTACCTTGCAGTAGTTCTTTATTTTAAGTTTTCTTAGTTTTTCTTGTCTTTTCATCTGCAGAGAGAGGAAACGAGGCAGAGAGAAACGTTTTCAAATCACAGCCTCTAGATGTCTCTAGCTGCCCTGCACCTACAGATTTGTCGCAAACTACCATTGAGCCAATCCAGGTAGTGGATTCTGGATTAGTGGTGCTGGAAGAGCACAGCAGTTCAGGCAGCATCCAAGGAGCAGCGAAATCAACATTTTGGGCAAAAGCCCTTCATCAGGAATAAAGGCAGAGAGCCTGAAGCATGAAGAGATAAGCTAGAGGAGGGTGGGGGTGGGGAGAAAGTAGCATAGAGTACAATGGGTGAGTGGGGGAGGGGATGAAGGTGATAAGTCAGGGAGGAGAGGGTGGAGTGGATAGGTGGAAAAGGAGATAGGCAGGTAGGACAAGTCCCGGACAAGTCATGGGGACAGTGCTAAGCTGGAAGTTTGGAACTAGGGTGAGGTGGGGGAAGGGGAAATGAGGAAACTGTTGAAGTCCACATTGATGCCCTGGGGTTGATGTGTTACGAGGCGGAAGATGAGGTGTTCTTCCTCCAAGCATCTGGTGGTGAGGAAGCAGCGGTGAAGGAGGCCCAGGACATCCATGTCCTCGGCAGAGTGGGAGGGGGAGTTGAAATGTTGGACCACGGGGCGGTGTGGTTGATTGGTGCGGGTGTCCCAGAGATGTTCCCTAAAGCGCTCTGCTGGGAGGTGCCCAGTCTCCCCAATGTAGAGGAGACTGCATCGGGAGCAACGGATCAATAAATTATATTAGTGGATGTGCAGGCAAAACTTTGATGGATGTGGAAGGCTCCTTTAGGGCCTTGGATAGAGGTGAGGGAGGAGGTGTGGGCGCAGGTTTTACAGTTCCTGCAGTGGCAGGGAAAGGTGCCAGGATGGGACGCTCAGTCTCCCCAATGTAGAGGAGACCGCATCGGGAGCAACGGATACAGTAGATGATATTAGTGGATGTGCAGGTAAATCTTTGATGGATGTGGAAAGCTCCTTTGGGGCCTTGGATGGAGGTGAGGGAGGAGGTGTGGGCGCAGGTTTTACAGTTCCTGCGGTGGCAGGGGAAGGTGCCAGGATGGGAGGGTGGGTCGTAGGGGGGCGTGGTCCTGACCAGGTAGTCACGGAGGGAACGGTCTTTGCGGAAGGCGGAGAGGGGTGGGGAGGGAAATATATCCCTGGTGGTGGGGTCTTTTTGGAGGTGGAGGAAATGTCGGCAGATGATTTGGTTTATGCGAAGGTTGGTAGGGTGGAAGGTGAGCACCAGGGGCGTTCTGTCCTTGTTACGGTTGGAGGGATGGGGTCTGAGGGCGGAGGTGCGGGATGTGAGCGAGATGCGTCGGAGGGCATCTTTAACCACGTGGGAAGGGAAATTACGGTCTCTAAAAAAGGAGGCTATCTGGTGTGTTCTGTGGTGGAACTGATCCTCCTGGGAGCAGATACGGCACAGGTGGAGGAATTGGGAAACCAGGTAGTGTTTCTCCTCTCTGAAAGATTCTTGCTGCTGTGTGCAGCAAATTATTCTCTTACTGCTCCAAAAAGCAACATTGTCTTGCACTGCGAAAAATGTGCACCACTTGGATTCTCCAAGTTGCAAAGCTCTTTTGGTTTTTCATCTATGTAGTAATGCAACCTCCACTCAATTTATCGTTCAAAAAGGAAAAATATGTGGCACCTTACAAGGAAGTCATTCGCCCTATCTTTCTGCGCCAGCTATCTGAAAGAGCAATTGATATCTGAATTGTCGCTGTTATGCAATTTCATTGTACACAGAATAACTGCCTAATTTGCCTCTGTTAAAAATATCAATCAATTGATTTTTTGAAATAAATCAAACACAAATGCAAGTTTTTATTTTGTTATGAACACTTCACAAGATACTGAGACATCTGGTCACCTATTGAAATGTATACAGTGCAAAACCAACTGTGGATATTAGTGAACTGACCTGATAAAATCACTGCTTAAAGATGATTAAGATTAATTCGTAGTTCAGCTGGTGTTGCCAACTCTGGATGGTCATATTCCTGGAGGTTCCATCACTCTGCCTCAACCTCATTGGCTGTCTAACCAGTCATCAGAACAATCCTACCCACTTTTCATTATCTTACTGGATAACCGTTAATTGTCGACCCTTACTCTTTGGTTGTATTCAGGGTATTAGAATAAAGTACATTCAGTGATGCTTTTTGATGTATTGGGAGGGGTATTTGAATGCTTGGGGAGCTGGTTTTGAATACATTAGGAGTGGGTTTTGAGTGCATTAGCAGCTGGTTTTAAGAATGTGAAGATACTGACACTTTAAAAAGGTTATTTAGTCCTGGGGTTTTATTTTGAAGAGAGCTTATAAAGGCAGAGGTGCTGAACTGGCTACTGTAGATGGCCTGAGTAAATAATTTATGAAGCTTTTGGAACTTTTTTTTAATTGTAACAATGGAAGTGGAGTGGCCAGTTCTCAGAGAGCAGGCTTTCTAGTGTTTTTCTCATTGTAGCAATCAGAAGCTGTTTGGGGTCCCAGAGAGTGGGAAGCTTCAGTAAATGATTCCTAGCTGCTACTTTCCCTGAGATCTCTCTTGATGTTGTTTCCTCCTGGATTGGAGAATTGTATGTAACAATCTGTGTCTGAATTCTCCTTTTTGCCCAGGTGTCTGTTTATGGGATTTTACCACATTGGAACGGTTAACTAGTAATTGGTCCTACATCTATTATTTAGTTAAGTTTTCCAATCGTAAATTTATTATAAATTCTTCTGTTTGTCTTTTAACTAGAGTGTTTAAATAAATTATATTTTGCTTAACATTGAGTAGTTTGACCAGTCGTGTTTCATCTGGAACACAGCACTTCACATCTACCTTCAAAATAAGGAAAAGTTAGGTTCTAGGCTACCTACTTTAAATATTTTGAGGGGACCTGGCCTGCTCCATAACAAGTTTATTAGGAGCTGTTTTGACTACATTGGGTGCATTGAGTGCTGATATTGGGTGTTGATATTGGGTGCATTGGGTGCTGATATTGGGTGTTGATATTGGGTGCATTGGCTGCTGATATTGGGTGTTGATATTGAGTGCATTGAGGGGTACTCATATTGGGTGTTGATATTGGCTGTGTTGGATGCTGATAATGGGTGCATTTGGTGTACTGGATGCTAAAATTGGGCACTGGTATTGGGTGTATTGCGTGCTAATATTGGGTGTGTTGGGTACTGGAATTGTGCACTGGTATTGGGTGCTGATATTGGGTAGACTGAATGCTGGATTTGCGGGTGTTGGTTAATCTAATGTTGATTTACATCACTATTTTATGAAGCTGCAGTATTTTAACAGGAATGAACAGGAATTACAATCATTGCACCTTGAATGTGGATCTATGGATTTCGACAAACCATCAAAACCATCAACACAGAGCTTTAGGCAACAGGAGTGTGTGTGGGGAATGGCATCTGATTCACGGAACATTTTTATCCATTAATCTGAATAATTAGAAATATCTGACTCTCACTGCATGACATATTAAGCTTTTGAATCCTTATGCTACTCCCAAGGATTAATTTGAAGCCTGTGAGTTGATAAGACACATGTATGGGAAACTCAATGGGAAACACATTATCAGTTTTTACTCTTAATAGAGCAGATGGGTCAATGATGTTGACTGCGGCAGAGCCTGCACAATACCACCAGGGTCATGAGTGACTCCTGAAACAGAATTATGTAAAATTTGCAGCACATTTTGGAAGACATGGTGGTATAGTGGGACAGTCTTTAAACAGTATTGTAGGATTAAATTACTGGGAACAAAGGATTCAAATCCCAACATGGGAAAAAGATGAATTTAAAATTCAATTATTGATTAACTGAAAGGTCATCTCAGTAATGGTGACCATGAAATTATCATCAATTGTCATTAAAAAAAAGACAGCCTAGTTCACCGATGATCTTTCGAGAAAGACATCTGTCATCCCAATATGGTCTCGTTTAAAGTAACTCCAAACCTACAGCAACGTGGCTAAATTTCAGTTGTCTTCTGAAATGGCTTAGCAAAGGCCAATAAAAATGGACAATAAGTGCTAACCCTATCAGGAACACACACATCCAATCCCACATTTCTTCCTATGTGCGAAAAAATATAAAAGCAATATCTAGGGGCACTTGTGGGACAATGGTAGTGCCTCTATCACTAGGCTAGATAGTCCAGGGGACTATCCTGCCACACCTGCTCCAGATGTACGTAACAAAAGGTTGGTTAGATGAGAACATTTAGAACACAACATTACAGCGCAGTACAGGCCCATCGACCCTTGGTGGTTCCACAGGTCGATGCAACAATCCATACCTCTACTACTCTCTGAGTAACAAAACTACCTCTGACATCTGTCCTATATCTATCACCCCTCAATTTAAAGCTATGTCCTCTCGTGCTAGCAATCACCAAGGATAAAGGCTCTCACTATCCACCCTGTCTAATCCTTCGATTATCTTATATGTCTCAATTAAGTCACCTCTCAACCTTCTTCTCTCACAGCAAGTGGTTGAAGTGGATAGTTTATGTGCACATTAAAGAGGAAAATAGACAAGCCATTGAGAGGATCGAGGATTAGAATGATACATAAGGAAAGGTGTGACAAGGTCAGGTGGAGTTACATGGACTGTTTGGTCCAATGGTCTTTTTTAAAAGCTCCTGTGGTAGCAATTGAGTTTCCCATTCTAACCTCTTTCCAGATGAAGTGGTTTTTCCTGAATTTCCCATTAGATTCATTGGTGAACCAATTATAATTCCCATTGTTTATGGATTTGCTGCATTCCCATCATCCTATGTCAAAGAAAGGATCCCTTTGAAATGTTTTACATAAAACAGTTTTGCCTCTCCCCAAGTATACTCACCTCTAACTCTATCAAACATTTTTGTAATCTTAAATACTATCAATTCACCCTTTAGTCTTCTCTAGAGAAGTGAGTCTCACTCAACAATTGTGCTAAACCTGACAAACTCAATGACATATCTATTTTTGAACCCCACTCATTTGTGTAAAAATAAATCAGTTTTGACTTTAGTGCAATGAGTCAAAAGTAATGTCTGTATCTGGATTGAACCCAACCAGGAATAATGTGTACAGAGGCATAAACAAGGGTCCTATGTTTTACATGTTGTTTAAAGATGTTTTGTCTTCACTCCTGCCAACAGCAGAGAGCACCCTGCCTTTTAATGGTCATAAACATGAACATACATGAAAGGCAACAACTCCAACAACCATTCACTAAACCTTTCAGCTTTACTGCCTGTTGATGAACACAATGCCTTTTCTTTAATTATGTCACTATAAAACATTTTCCAGGTAATAAAAATTAATAAGCATAAAGTGAAATCTCAAAGGGTCGTTCAGCTGTTTTCCCATATTCAGGAAAGTGCCCTGGATTCAAGCACCTTCCTTAGAGTTAAAGATGTGAAGAAATGTCATACTGGACTCAAGACTTTAACTCTGTTTTTCTCTCTCCACAAATGCTGCCAGACTGGCTGAGTTGCTGCAGCACCTTCTGTTACTATTAAAGTTGTCTTTTGTTTTGCTTGTAACATAAGTAAGTTTACACAGGCTGTGTTTCATTCGCTTACTTCATGGCACACAGAGACATCGAAAATTGGAGCTGGAGTAGGTCATTTGGCCAATTAAGCTTGCTCCACTGTTTGATATAATCAGGGCTGATCTTGGCCTTAAACACCTCTAGGCAAAAGTGAGGACTGCAGATGCTGGAGATCAGAGTCTAGATTAAAGTGGTGCTGGAAAAGCACAGCAGGTCAGGCAGCATTCGAGGAGCAGGAAAATCGATGTTTCAGGCAAAAGACCTTCACCCATTCCCCATACCCCCGACTTCCTGAGACCAAAGATCTCTCTATAACAGCCTTAAGTATATTCAATGATGGAGCAGCCACAAATCTCTGGGGTAAAGAATTCCAAGGATTCACAACCTTTTGAGTGAAGTAATTTCTCCCCTTCTTGACACCAAATCATAGAATCCCTACAGTGTAGAAGCAAGCCATTCGGCCCATTTACTACACACTGACCCCCCAAAGAGCTACCCAGACCCACTCCCCTACCCCGTAAACCTGTATTTCCCATCGCTTATCCACCTTGACTGCACGTCCCTGGACACTATTGGCAATTTAGCATGGCCAGTCTACCTAACCTACACATCTTTGGACTATGGGAGGAAACCAGAGCCTCCAGAGGAAACCCACACAGATGCTTGTGAGAACATGCAAACTCCATACAGACAGTTGCCCGAGACTGGAATCGAACCCACAGTGCTAACCACTGAGGCACTGTGCCCTCTTAATGACCAGCCACATATCCTAAGACTGTGCCTGTGTTTTAGTTTCCCCAGCCAAAGGGAACAACCTGTCTGTGTCTATTCCATCAACTTTTATCAGACTGTTCAATGACTCATTGAGATAGACTCTCACTCTTCCAGATTCCAGAAAATACAGACCCAACTTTCTCAGCCACTGGACAACCCAAGCAGCTTACAACTAATTTATTGCACTTTCACTGTACCACCTTCAATGCAAGTATACCCTTCCATTAAGGAGGAAGTGAGGACTGCAGATGCTGGAGACCAGAGTTGAAAAGTGTGATGCTGGAAAAGCGCAGCAGGCCAGGCAGCATCCGAGGAGCAGGAGAATCGATGTTTCGGGCATCCACCTGGACACCCTGTACTGGCCTCTTACCCGCCCTCGATCTCTTCATATCCAACTGCCGCTGCGACATTAACTGCCTCAACCTGTCCACCCCTCTCACCCACTCCAACCTCTCACCCTCACAATGCACAGCCCTCCACTCCCTCCGCTCCAACCCCAACTTCACCATCAAACCGGCAGACAAGGGAGGTGCAGTGGTAGTTTGGCGCACTGATCTTTACACCGCTGAAGCTAGACACCAACTCACGGACACCTCCTCCTACTGCCCCCTTGACCATGACCCCACCTCACACCACCAAACCATCATCTCCCAGACCATCCATAACCTCATCACCTCAGGAGGTCTCCCATTCACCGCCTCCAACCTTATAGTCCGACAACCCCGCACCACCCGTTTCTACCTCCTGCCCAAAATCCACAAACCCGACTGCCCCGGCCGACCCATTGTCTCAGCCTACTCCTGCCCCACCGAACTCATCTCTGCATACCTCGACACGGTCCTGTCCCCCTTAGTCCAAGAACTCCCCACCTACGTTCGGTACACCACCCATGCCCTCCACCTCCTCCATGATTTTCGCTACCCTGGCCCCCAACGCCTTATTTTCATGATGGACGTCCAGTCCCTATACACCTCCATCCCCCATCACGAAGGCCTCAAGGCCCTCCACTTCTTCCTCTCCCGCCGACCCAACCAGTACCCTTCCACTGACACCCTCCTTCGATTGACTGAACTGGTCCTCACTCTTAACAACTT
>NC_057740.1:32967302-32986780 GCF_004010195.1 Chiloscyllium plagiosum
CCACCACCTTTTATCTCAGCCCACCTGGCACACTAGCCTCATTCCTGAAGAAGGACTTATGCCCGAAACGTCGATTCTCCTGCTCCTCGGATGCTGCCTGGCCTGCTGCGCTTTTCCAGCAACACACTTTTCTACCCTTCCATTAAACAGAGAGGCTAAAAGTGCATGCAGTACTCCCAAAGCCTTGAACAACGCTGGCAAGACATCTTCGTTCCTGTACACCAGTCCCCTTGCATTAAAGGCCAACGTGCCCTTCACCTTCCTGATTGCTCACTGCATTCTGCAAATTATATTCCTGCAAAGCCTGCACAACCATGTCCAAGTTTCACTTTAAAGTTTCCCATCTTTTAAAATATATTTGGCTTTTCTACTTTACCGACCAAAGTGAATAAATCTACATCCTTGTCAAAAGCTGTTTATCTATGTTGTCAGTGTGTCATCTGCAACATAACATCCACACAGACCCACATCACAGCTTTTATTAAACAGTATGATGTTGGAAATGTGTTTTAAAACACCTGGAAATGGAGCTCTATGCTTGTATTTTTCTATTTGCAAGAGGAAACTGAATGCTTTCCTACCATAGAGTCATAGAGATGTACAGCAGAGAAACAGACCCTTCAGTCCAACTCATCCATGCTGACCAGATATCCTAAATTAATCTAGTCTCATTTGCCAGCACATGGCCCATATTCCTCTGAACCCATCCTATTCATATACCTATCCAGATGCCTTTTAAATGTTGTAATTGTACTAGCCTCCACCACTTCCTCTGTCAGCTCATTCCATACACGTACCACCCACTGCATGAAAAAGTAGCCCTTTAAATCCCTTTTAGGTCTTTCCTCTCTCACCTTAAACCTATGCCCTCTAGTTTTCCCCTACCCTAGGGAAAAGATCTTGTCTATTTATCCTATCCATACCCCTCTTGGTTTTGTAAACCTCTATAAGGTCACCCCCACAGCCTCCAAAGCTCCAGGGAAAACAGCCCCAGCCTATTCAGCCTCTCCATATAACTCAAACACTCCAACCCCAGCAACATCCTTGTAAATCTTTTCTGCACCCCTTCAAGTTTAACAACATTTCCTACCAGCGGGAGACCAGAACTGAAAGCTGCATTCTAGAAGTGGCCTAACCACCAACCTGTACAGCCACAACATGACATCTCAACTATTATAGGAGAAAGTGAGGACTGCAGATGCTGGAGATCACAGCTGAAAATGTGTTGCTGGAAAAGCGCAGCAGGTCAGGCAGCATCCAAGGAGCAGGAGAATCGACGTTTCGGGCATGAGCCCTTCTTCAGGAATGAAGAAGGGCATTCCTGAAGAAGGGCTTATGCCCGAAACATCAATTCTCCTGTTCCTTGGATGCTGCCTGACCTACTGCGCTATCTCAACTATTATAGTCAATGAACGGACCAATAAAGGTAAGTGTGCCAAACTCCTTCTTCACATCCTGTTTACCTGTCACTCCACCTTCAAGGAGCTATGAACCTGCACCACGAGATCTCTTCATTCAGTAACACTCCCCGGGTCCCAGGATGAATGATAAATAGAAATTCAAACTCTATAAAGACACAATGAAATAGTCACAGGGAAATGCGAAAAGCATTGCTATAGAATTCTCTTCCCTGAGAGGTATGGGAATGTGGAAAATACAACATTAGAGCTGAGGCAGGAGTACATTTATATTTAAGGTTGTACCATGAGTTATGGATAGAAAACTAATAGCATATGGGGATAGATTGAGGTGAGGTTGTGTTGCATGCCTAACAAGGTGTTGGCCCCCAAGAGGTGGAAAGTTACTCTTGGCTTGTTAAAAACCGAAAGAACTGTGGATGCTGTAAATCAGAAACAAAAACAGAAATTGCTGGAAAAGCTCTGCAGGTCTGGCAGCACCTGTGGAGAGAAAGCAGGGTTAACGTTAACCATCAGTTCTGAGGAAGGGTCACTGGACCTGAAATATTAACCCTAATTTCTCTTCACAGATGCTGAGCTTTTCCAGGAAGTTCTGTTTTTGTTCCTGTTGGCATGTAGTTCCAAGCTGAGCTGTCAGCCTGGCCCACAATAATGCCATGATCTCCTGCCTTCCCATTCCAGGGTTACAGCCCCACTTCAACCCATCAGTAATTACTCACATTTAATTTGCCTTTTAGCTCTGGTGATAAATTGCTCCAGTACACCATCATGTAGTGGTCTCATCCCTAGACAAATAGCACAGGCTATTGCTCAACAGGATGTGCGTTCAAATCCTGTTATGACAGCAGGCAGAATTTAAATTGTATTAATGAAGCTGGAATATGCAAACTATTTACATTTAGGATAAAAGCCGTTCTGGTTCATTAATACTCCTTTACAGATGATAATCAGCCATCTTTACCTGGTCTGGCTAATATGTGATGGCCTTAAATGGACTGGAATGTCAATCAGTTCAACAGTAATTAGGGATGAGCAGATTTATTTTACTCAAGGTTAGAGTGGTGGTGGAAAAGTACAGCAGGTCAGGCAGCATCTGAGAATCCTGATGAAGGGCTTTTGCCCGAAACATCGATTCTCCTGCTCCTCAGATGTTGCCTGACCTGCTGTGCTTTTCTGGCACCACTCTAATCTTTACTCCAATCTCCAGCATCTGCAGTCCTCACTTTTGCCTAGTTGATTTTAACCTTACTGCGAATCCTCTTGCAAGGATGCCTACCTTGAAGAAGTTCTCCTAGTCTCTCTACAAAGGGTTCCTGATGATGGGCTTTTGCCCGGAACCTCGATTTTCCTGCTCCTCGGATGCTGCTGACCTGCTATGCTTTTCCAGCACCGCTCTAATCTTGACTCTGATTTCCACCATCTACAGTCCTCTGATTTATTTTACTGCTGATATTTCAAACTAATGCATTAATATTAAGCTTTTCTTTTGCAAATAATCCTCAGTAAAATAATTCCAGTGCAGATGTTCTTTGCACAGTGCATCAACACAAGAGTTACAAGAATTCACATGAACGATAGCAGAGATGTCAAAATTAATTTTTGGAATTAAAGCCATATGTTTCCAAAGGCAATAGCTACATCTAGTGTTAGAAAGCGGCACTGCAGGAAAGATGTGTTTGCATACAGTAGGATGAAGCTCTTTTGTAAGGTCAGGCAATATTTTAAATCTGCATAATACAAAATAATGTTGATACTGTATAGGCCTGAAATAGTAACCTTAGCTTTCTCTCCCAGAAGTGCTGCCAAGTGCTTCCAGTTTTTTTTCCATTTTTGTTCAGTCAACTTTATGATGACAAAGGCTACCAGGGAGAGCTCTAAACTGTATTTGCGTGGCTGTCCCTTACTACCAACACGGTCAGTCAAAGGTCTGAACAGTAGAAAGGTTTAAATCCAGTCTGCAATGATTACCTCCAAAATATTACCTCAAGGATGCTGTTACCATCTAAAATTGGACAGAGAGAGACAGAGAGTGAAGTGGAACAATGTCAGGAGCCTTCTGATACTTGTTCACATGTCAATCAAAGTCAGAAACACCAGCAATTGTCATCCATGAGGGTCCATCTGAAGACACCATGGATAACAGTCTGTTGGTTCTGAAGGGCAGTTTGAATACCTTGCTAACATCTCCCTGATTCCACCCTCGCTCACTTCAGACGTATGTATGGCCTGTTCTGAAATAATCATTATAAACCAGCTATTGCCCTACATTATGCTCAAGTGTGACACAAGCTGGCCTCTCAGTCTACGTCTTTGTTCCTTTCTGTCATTCACTCCCTATCCACGCTTTGATCTTCTCCAAGTTCCCACCTAACTTTGTTTAATTTAACTCTTTAGCTCCCCACTTTACCCGATGAACCCCAAGCCCTCACCAAACTTGGTTCGCACTGTGCCCATATCATGATAGTGGTGCTGACCCTCTCCTCTCTTGCAGTAGCCCTTGCCTTCCTGGGCCTCACAGTCTCACAACCTTTTACGTTAAGATACCCTCCTTCACAATTATTATCCCCTTTGTATCTCAGCATTCTGCCTCCAATCCTCCAATCCAGTAGCAGTGGTGGACTCTCCCTCTTTATGGGCATTTAAACGGGCATTGGATAGGCATATGGAGGATAGTGGGCTAGTGTAGGTTAGGTGGGCTTGGATCAGCGCAACATCGAGGGCCAAAGGGCCTGTACTGCGCTGTATTTTTCTATGTTCTATGTTCTCACAATTTACTTCCCTACCATAGAGGTGGCCTCTGACAGTCCCACGTAACCTCTTATAGACAGACCTCAGGACTAACTGCAGCTCATCTCACAGACTGACCTGGGATAAGGCCATTAGAAAGGGGAACAGGAGTAGGCCATTTGGCCTCTGCCAGCCTGCTGCACTATTCAATAGGGTCATGGCTGACCCGACACTCCTCACATTCACTTTCTCCCATTACCCTTGATTCCTGAACTGATTTAGAATCTATCTCAGCCTTAAATATACACAATGACCCTGCTCCTGCTGCTCTGTGTGACAAGGAGTTCCAAAGACTCATCACCCCCTGAAAAAAGAAATTCTTCCTCATCTCAGTCTTAAATTGGCATGCCCTTTATTCTGAGACTATACCCTCTGGTCCCAGACTTTCCCATGAGGAGAAACAACCTCTCAGCTTTTACTCTACCAAGCACCTTAAGAATCCTGTATGTTTCAGTGAGGGCACCTCTCAATCTTCTAAACTTCAGTGAGTCAAGTCCCAACCTATTTAGCCTTTGCTCATAAGACAACCCCTCCACACCAGGGTTCATATCAGTGAACGTTCTCTGAATTGCTTCTAATGAAATAATATCTTTCCTTAAATAAGGGGACCAAAACTGCACACAATACCAAGGCCCTGTATAACTGCAGCAAGACATCCTTACTCCAATACTCAAATCCTCTCGCTATGAATGACAGCATGCCATTAACGTCCCTCACCGCCTACTGCATCTGCAAGCCAACCTTCAGTGACTGTTCCACCATGACACTCAGGTCTCATTGCACCTTACCTTTCCCTAAACTGCTACCATTTGGATAATAATCTGCCTTCCTGTTTTTGCAACCAAAGTGAAGGGTTCAGAAAAGATTTACAAGTATGTTGCCAGGGTTGGAGGGTCTGAGCTAATGTGACAGGCTGAATAAGCTAGAGCTGTTTTCCCTGGAGTGTTGGAGGTTGAGGGGGTGACCTTATGGAGGTTTACAAAATCATGAGGGGCATGGATAGACAAAGTCTTTTTCCTGGGGGGGAGGGTCCAAAGCTAGAGGGCATAGGTTTAGGATGAGACGGGAAAGATTTGAAAGGGACCTGAGGGGCAAACTTTTCATGCAGAAGGTGGTACGTGTATGGAATGAGTTGCCAGAGGAAGTGGTGGAAGCTGGTACAATTACAACATTTAGAAGGCATCTGGACAGGAAGGGTTTGGAGGGATATGGGCCAAGTGCTGGCAAATGGGACTAGATTAATTTAGGATATCTGGTCAGTATGGACGAGTTGGACTGAAGGGTGTGTTTCCATATTGTACATCTTTATGACTCAATGTAATGTGAAACTGTCGCTGTAAATAAAGTAGTCTGACAGTAACATTGCAATGAAAGGCTTCAATGAGCTTCAGAGTGCAGCGTTGAAATCTGAGCTGTATTATGTGTGAGTCGGAGACGTGCTCTGATGACACGATGAGGCTGGTTCTTGGACAATGTCAACCTTTGCAGAGAAAGCATGAAGGCGGTCACTATCCAAGGAGCATACGTTGAGAAATTGAGGGACATTGGCTGGGTTGGACTGCCACAGACAATGTCAGTAAGCATAGCCGCCAAGTCACTGCTCTGACTTTCATGTCAGGAATTGTCATTATCTAATTTCTCTCACTGCCTGGAGAGATAGCAAGCTGCACTGAACTGAGGCGAGGTTAGGTATTAATGAGAAGTTACTGCATACTAATAGGCCCCTTGTCACTTATTAGTGAAATTCTCGTCTAGCTGTTAAAATTTTACACCCAAGGTCAGACTTTGTGTTCTTCAGCATCAAGAATCACATATTTTAGATCCTGCTGTATTCTCTGAACTGACTCACCGTTGCCCATCTTGGTCAGTGCCTGAGGAAATTCCACTGATTGGTGGAATCTTACATAATGGGTTAAATGGCCAAATTCTGCTCCATCCTAAACTATTTAGAATCAACTTTTTCAACCATGTTGGGACAGAACTGGTAAAGATCGGGCTTGAACCCAGAGTATCTAGCCCAGGAAATAATGGCATCATCACTGCATTACAGTAGTTCCTCCTGTATACTATGTAATTCAATGTTAAAGACAGATCACAATGTAAAAAGCCATGATGTGGAGGAGCCGGCATTGGACTGGGGCGGATAAAGTTAAAAATCCCACAACACCAGATTGTAATCCAACAGGTTTATTTGGAGGCACTAGCTTTTGGAGCGCAGCTTCTTCAACAGGTGATTGTGAAGCAGGACCATAAGGCACAGAACTTATAGCAAAAGATTACAGTGATACAATGATACATTGAACAAACCTGAACAGACTAGGTTTGTTCAATGTATCATTGTAGCACTGTAATCTTTTGCTATAAAATTCTGTGTCATGTGGTCCTGCTCTACATCCTGTCCTGTTCTTCATCAGCCATCTGATGAAGAAGCAGCATTTTGAAAACTAGTGCCTCCTAATAAACATGTTGGACTATAACTTGGTGTTGTGTGATTTTTTAACAATGTAAAAAGCATCTGTCCCACTAGATGGCAACAAAGCAGCAACTTCACCACCTGATTTCCTGGTACAGCCCGACAACATTCGTTGTTTAATATTTAATTTAATTGCATTGTAACATTTTCATGTAACAATCAAATTTCTTTCCTATAATGTTACAAGTCCAGCTCATGAGGTACAACATCTCAGGATAAATCCTCAGGACCTGATCAGGTGTACCCTAGAACTCTGTGAAAATCTAGGGAACTGATTGTTGGGCCTCTTATTGAGATATTTGTATCATCGATAGTCACGGGTGAGGTGCTGGAAGACTGGAGGTTGGCTAATGTGGTGCCACTGTTTAAGTAAGGTGGTAAGGACAAGCCAGGGAACTATAGACCAGTGAGCCTGATGACGGTGGTGGGCAAGTTGTTGGAGGGAATCCTGAGGGACAGGAGGTACATGTGTTTGGAAAGGCAAGGACTGATTAGGGATACGAGCTGAAAATGTGTTGCTGGAAAAGCGCAGCAGGTCAGGCAGCATCCAGGGAACAGGAGAATCGACGTTTCGGGCATAAGCCCTTCTTCAGGATTCCTGAAGAAGGGCTTATGCCCGAAACGTCGATTCTCCTGTTCCCTGGATGCTGCCTGACCTGCTGTGCTTTTCCAGCAACACATTTTCAGCTCTGATCTCCAGCATCTGCAGACCTCACTTTCTCCTCACTGATTAGGGATAGTCAACATGGCTTTATGTGTGGGAAATCATGTCTCACAAACTTGGGAGAGTTTTTTGAAGAAGTTACAAAGAGGATTGATGTATTTATGTAGCACCTTGTATGGCCACAGGACACTTCAGCCACACTTTTGAAATGAAAACATGAAATTTCTGGAGCAACTGAATTGTTCTGGCAGCATCCATGGAGAGAGAGAGAGAGAGAGAGAGTTAACATTTCAGGTCCAGTGACCCTTTTTCAGAACTGGAATACACATTTGAAGTTTAGTTATTGTTGTCATATAGGAAATACAGTAGGTAGTTTGCACACAATAAAGGGATAAATATTGGTCACGACACATCAGATCAGAAACATCTTCATTGTAAAACTCAACCTCGTTTTCAAATCTTTTCATGGAATTTCCCTTCCCTAACCCTGTCATAAAAACCTCCAAAATACCTCTGTTTTGCTAATTCTGGACTTTTTACATCCCCAATTTTAATATCTCCTGTATAATAAAACAAAGAACTGTGATGCTGGAAATCTGAAATGAAAGCAGAAATTGCTGGAGAAACTCAACAGGTCTGACAGGAACTGTGGAGAGAAAGCAAAGTTAACATTTCAAGTTCAATTTGAATTCAATAAAAATCCGGGATTAAGAGTCTAATGATGACCATGAAACAATTGTCAACTGTCGGAAAACCCATCTCATTCACTAGGAGTGGATTTTACGAAAGGAAACCGGCCATGCTTACCCGGTCTAACCTACATGTGAAATATATGGTTGACTCTCAACTGACCCCTGGGCAATTAGGGATGGGCAATAAATACTGGCCTGGTTATCGATGTCCATGTGCCGTGAATGAATAAGAAAAAAAAATCCAGTGACCGTTCTTCAGAACTGATATAACTAGGAAAAGGTATTTATACTGAAGATACGGGGTGAAGGAAGGGGTGGGGCATGGGGAGTGAGTCGATAGGTAGAGATGGAACCCAGAGAAAGAGAACAATGAGTGGACAGATAAAAGGGATGGATGATTGTCAGCCCGGGAGAAAGAAGAGCCGCTAATGGGGACCATACAAAGGTGAAAATGGGTTGGCTGTGCTGAAACCAGCCAGTGTCATGATAGTGCCTGGGCTCTGGGGGTAGGTCAAGGACAAAGACAGAGGAGTTCAGATTAATCTCCATCGGGTTCCGTTCTAATGATGCTGTGTTCTACGAGAGGGCCTCAGAGTCGTCCAGTTTTTCCCTGTCACCATGGTTGTCAGGACCCTTAGTTGTATCCAACTCATTTCCCTCACTTCTGCTCTCACCCCTCCCACATTACCAATAGAGTCCGCCCCCCCTCCCCACAATCCTCAATTTCCACCCCACCAGCATCCACATCTAAAAGATCATAAGCCTCCAGTGGATGCCACCACCAGACTCATATTCCTCTCAGCTGCCTTGTCAGCATTTTGCAGGATGCCCATTCCCTCTGGGACACCTTGGTCCATTCCTCCTCCATTCCCAACACCGCCCCACACCCCCTTCCTATGCAATCGCTGCAGGTGAAACATCAGTCCATCTTTCTCCTCCCTCCTGACTATCCAAGGTCCGGACACACATTCCAGGTGAAGCAGTGATTTACCTACATTTCACTCAATCTAGTCTACTGTGTTCACTGCTCACCATGTGGTCTGCTCTACACCGGGGAGATGAAGCACTGAGTGGGCGACCACTTTGCAGGTCACCTACGCTGTGTCTCTGAGCTTCCTATTGCCTGCCACTTCAACAAACCACCCTGTTCCCTGGCCACCATCTCTGTCTCTGGCTTGCTGTAGTGCTATAGTGAAGCTTAGCCCAAACTGGAACAACAGCGTCTCATTTTATACTTGGGGACCCTGCAGCCTTCAGGACTCAACATTGAGTTCAATAAGTTCAGGGCCTGAATCCCATCTCTGTCTATCCGCTCACTCCTTCCCCAGCCCACCCTCAGCATAAAGACCACCTTTTCCTGAGCAATATCAGTTCTGAAGAAGGGTCACTTGACTCAAAACTTTGCTTTCTCTTCAGACTGTCTGAGTTTTTCTTTCTGTTTTTGTTTTAATTGTTACATCCTAAGCCTTCAGTTGCCCAGACCCTAGACTCTGGGATTCTCTTCTATAAAACCCTCCATTTCGCTTCCTCCCTTCCTTTCTTCAAGCCACACCTCAAAACCCCATCTCTTTCAACATGCTTTTGATCATCTAACCAATTCTGAGGTGTCTATATTTCAAGGTGTTCCAGTGGTTAGAGATAAAAAAAAATGCAGATGCTGGAATCCAAAGTAGACAGGCAGGAGGCTGGAAGAACACAGCAAGCCAGTCAGCATCAGGAGGTGGAGAAGTCGATGTTTTGGGTTGTTTTATTATGTGACAAATGTAAATGTAGACTGTTGGTGTGAGGACGGCTGAAAACATAGCCTTGTTCTTTCTTCAAAATAGCATCAAGTTCATCTTTTACACTGACCTGCAAGGGCAGAGAAAGCCTTGATTTAACTTCTCATCAGAAAGATAAGGTCACCCACAGTGCAGCACTCCCTCGGTGCAACCTTGCAATGTTCTTTTAGATGTTTGTGCTCAAGTTTCAGGAGGGGCATTAAAACCCACAAATTCCAGACACATGCTGCTACCTATCGTACAATGTCCTGGTATTTGAGGGTTGGTTAGCTTTGATGGCTGGTTTGCAATACAGAGTAAGACTGACACCATGGGTTTGATATTTCCACCAGCTGAGGTTACCATGAATGGCTCTCCTTCTCTACCTTCACCTGAGGGTGTGGTGACCCTCACATTAAACCACCAGCAGTCATATCTCTCTCTCACACACATGAGAGAAAAGACCATGGCAACTCCCTTTTATTCTGCTTTGATGCTTCACACTGCCACCACCTGGTCTGGAGGTGCTAAATGGAATCCAACTTGTTGCTCACCACATGCATGATGCAGTGCCTGGATATAAATGGCTTGTGGTTGGGGAAGAGACTGAACTCCGTCTATACTTTTTGCTGCCTTGGGAAGACAGTCAACATAATCAAAGACTGCTTCCACTCCGGTTATAATCTCTTCCACCCTCTTCCGTCGGGCCAGAGATACAAAAGTTTAAACACACGTATCAACAGAATCAATAACAGCTTCTTCCCCTCTGTTATTAGACTTCTAAATGGGCATCTCAAATTTTAAACATAATGTCATCTCACTCTTTGTGTACCTTCTCTGCAACCATAACATTGTATTCCTAGCTCTGTTCTATTAGATTAGACTAGATTCCCTACAGTGTGGAAACAGGTCCTTCGGCCCAACTAGTCCACACAGACCCTCCAAAGAGTAACCCACCCAGATCCATTCCCCCTAACTAATGCACCTAACTCTATGGGCAACTTAGCGTGACCAATTCACCTAACCTGCACATCTTTGGACTGTGAGAGGAAACCCACGCAGATACAGGGAGAATGTGCAAACTCCACACAGACAGTCACCCGAGGCTGGAATCGAACCCAGATCCCTGGGTGTTACCCTAATGTATTTTGGAAAGCATTCATCATAGCTTCACCACTTAAATACAGTACGTAAATTATGATCTGCCTGCACTGCTCACAAAACAAAACTTTTCACTGTACCCAGATACATGTGGCAATAATAATAAATAATAAATCCTCATTCCTGTGAGTATCTAAGAGACTCTGTAGTAGTCTGTAGTGGAGGAGGAACCACAAATGACTCTCAGCGGAAGAGGTTCTTGTTTTTCCAAACACTTGATTATAGTTGTTGCAATCACCATTACTGAGATGAGTTTTATATTCCCAGTGTTAAATCCACCATTTGCCTGGTAGGGATTTAAACCAGAGCATTTTTTTTATTCATTCATGGGATGGTGCTGTCACTGACTAGGTCAAAAAAAGGACTGCAGATGCTGGAAACCAGAGTCTAGATTAGAGTGATGCTGGAAAAGCACAGCAGGTCAGGCAGCATCCGAGGAGCAGGAAAATCGACGTTTCGGGCAAATGATTCCTGATGAAGGGCTTTTGCCCGAAACGTCGATTTTCCTGCTCCTCGGATGCGGCCTGACCTGCTGTGCTTTTCCAGCATCACTCTAATCTAGACCCTGTCACTGACTAGGCCAGCATTTATTGCCCACCCTTCATTATTTAGAGTCAACCACATTGCTGTGGGTCTGGAGTCACATATAGGCCAGACCAGGTGAGGATGGCAGATTTCCATCCCTCAAAGCCATTAGGGAGCCAGATGGGTTTTTCCAACAATTGACAATGGTTTCATGGTCACTATTAGACTCTTTAATCTAGATTTTCTTTTAAATTGAGTTCAATCTGCCATGGCAGGATTTGAACTTGGGTCCCCAGAACATTACCTGGGTCTCTGGATTAATAAGTTCTAGCAATAATATCACTAGGCCATGGCTTCCCTGAACTAATCCATTGCTCCTTCACCACCATTTCCCATTGTTGCTGTCCATGACAAATCACTGCTGCTACGTACTGTATTTAAGTGGTGAAGCTATGATGAATGCTTTCCATTTCCTGAAATATTAGCAAGTTACTGAGGTAAAGATGGCAAGTAAAGCACATCTTGCTGTTTTTGTAACATGCTAAGAACTGTCAAGTCTCCCACAGGAATAATCATTAAGAAGAGAAGGAACAAGTTGCCTTTGAGCTTCACACCTCACACATTAGAATAATTCAGAGGACTTTAGAGGATGATGTTGGGGTTGGGAATCAGGAGGGATTAAAATGAGGAGCAGAAGGCAGTATGAAGGAGGTAGGTTCTCAAGAGGCATTTGAAGGAAGGCAGTGACATGGTTGGGCAGGGACAGAGCAGTTAAGCATGAACAAGAGACATCAGGAGCAGAGTGTGAACACAGATGGGACGTGGAGCAATGTGAGACAGCAGTGTATGAGCAATGAAGGCATGTGGGCAAAGAAGCAACCATCTGCTAGTAGCAGAATGATCTGTTTCACTCTCTGTGAGAAGATTGCTGACCTTCTGGGTTTTAATCAGGGCAGATAAATGAAAACCAGGCGTCAAAAGCTCCAGCATTTTCTTCGGCTCTTCGGTTCTCATAAGGTGAGGCGTGGAGGGTTCACTTGTCTGCCCACTGTAACATCAGCAAAGTGCCATTGATACTCAGGGTAAATAGCATAAACTCCCTGCAAAGCAAAAGGTAGGAGGAACTTGCATTAATAAGTGGTTTTTCTCAGGACATCCCATAGTACTTGGCACACAGCAACATACTTTGAAGTATTGTACTTGCTGGTGTAATGCAGGAGGAATGAATGTTTACACAGCAAACTCCCACAAACATTAAAGTGGTTAGGAAGAACATTGGAACAAGAGTAGGCCAATCTGTCCATTGAGCCTACCCATCATTCAACATGATTAAATCTGATCAAGCACTTCAATATCTTTGGCCCACCCCATCCCCATAACCTCATATACTACTGATAATCAGAAATCTATCAATTTATCTACCTTAAACATACTCAAAGACTGAGCTTCCACAAACCTCTGTAGAAGACAATTCCAACAGTTCACAATGCTCTGAGTAAAGTGACTAAATTGTTTGAAGGATTAATATTGACCAGAACGGAAGATATTGAGTTTAATACCTCCAGCACCGAGGGTTGACCATATAACTATAAAGTAAGCTGTTATTTCCCGAAGATAGTGAGGGAGATCCATGAAATTCAGAGGTGCCTCTGTCCACCTTGGCCAATACCCAAAAAAAAAAGAGTTGGGGGAATGGGGGGGGGGGGGTGATGAGGGCATGGGAGATGACTATGGCCCTCCTTCCTGGGATTGACTATGAGATAACACTTCCTGCCGACACAAACAGAAGCCATGTCAATTCAAAATGTTTCATCTTATGCAAAGCTTTTTGAGAGATATTAGAAGATTCTGTATAAATGCAAAACAAAAACTTTTCAAATGATGGAGATTTGAAATAGAAGTGGGAAACAGGCTTTGTCAGCTTGTGTCAAAGGAGAAAAGACATATTACTGATATGAAACCTTCACCAGAATTGTAACATTAACTAGTGCTTTTCTCTCAGATTATTGGATGACCCACTCGGAATTTACCACAGTTTCTAAAAAGAGAAGCAGGCCATTCAGCCCCTGATGCCTGTTCTAGCTCATAGCTAGATACCTGTATCTCAACTCATTTCTCTAACATTGCTTCTGTAGTAAGATGAGGTCTATACTCTTGTAAGTTAATATGAAAAAGCTTTGTTAAACATAACTGTATGTCAGGGAAGTTAAAGGAGGTCAACTTCAAAAACCCCATAGACACAGGCTCCAGCTCCATGTAATCTGACACCTTGGTGACAAAGCTCCTTTTGCATGAGCTCAGTATGTTTTTCTTGCAGCGAAGTTATAATTAACCCTTTACACTACATCTGGCTTCCATAACAACTGTCAACAAGTCTCACTTCTGAAACTTTCAATTAACCCAGCAGCTTCTACATGGTGGAAGTTCTAGATTTCCACCACACTGGTGTAAAAGGGGCTTCTTATCATCAAACCCATATCCCCACAACCACCGTCAATGAGCCTCACTTCATTTTAAGGTAATGACCCTCCTCCTGCTCCCCCCCCCCACCCCCACCCCTTGCTTTAGACTTCAACAGCCAACCCAGTGATTGTAGTTTCTGTTTATCCATCCTATCAAATCCTTCATTCATTTAATCATCAATTCAGATCATGTAGGGGAGCAAATATTAACTGGAGTTCGAATCTCATACAAATGTCTGAGATAAAAGTCAGTGAGGATTCTGCATGAAATTAAATAATTTTGAGTCATTTCATTCCAGGCAGACACAGTTCTGCAAAAGCAGCTTTAAACCTCAAAGATGAAGGATATGATGGATGGTCAAATATTACACTGGGGAGGCTTTTTTTTAAGGGGGGGGTTTGAAACAAGTGATTGGAGGTTATATTAAGGAAGCTTTACTCAGTCAGTTGCCATACTACCATCAAGTATAAGAGCTTGACACGTGAAATAAATCCAATTCACTTGATGGAAGGCAAAGATTATGTTCATCCACTCAGAAGCATTGTGAACTGCAGGGACAGTGCAGAATTTCAAAGGGATGTGGACATGTTGCTGGATAGGTTACTAATGAAGTTCATTGTGGAGAAGAGTGAAGTAATATACTTTGGAAGGAAGAACATGGAGGGACAATATAAACTAAAAGAGTACAATTCCAAAGGGGGTGCAGGACCTGGGTGTATATATGTAAAAGCCATTAAAGGTGGCAGGACAGGTTGAGAGAGAAGTTAATAAAATATTCCAGCTTTGATTAATAGGAGTACAGAGTATAGTGCATAACTGAACATGTATATAACTAGTTCAGTCTAAGCTGGAATATAATGATGTAAGGTTCGAGGCCCCACACCATGGGATGGATGTGAACGCATGGAAGAGAGTGCAGAAGATAAATGCAAAGATGGTTCTGGGATGAAAAGCATCATACGAGAGTAAAATAGAGAAGTTAGGACAGTTTGCCTTGGAGAGAAGACTAAGAAGAGATTTCTGATAGAAATTTTCAAAACCATGAGAGGCCTGGTCAGAGTAAACAGTGAGAAAGTATTGCATAGTTGAGAAAGCCATGATGTGGAGATGTTGGTGTTGGACTGGGGTGGAAAAAGTCACAAGTCACACAACACCAGGTTATAATCGAAAAGTATGGCGTTGAAAAAGCACAGCAGGTCAGGTAGCATCTGAGGAGCAGGAGAGTCGACGTTTCGGGTATAAGCCCTTCATCAGCAAAATTCTCCTGCTCCTCAGTTGTTGCCTGACCAGGCTGTGCTTTTCCAGTGCCACACATTTTGACTCTGATCTGCAATCCTTACTTTCTCCGAGACACCAGGTTATAGTCCAACAGGTTTGTTTGAAATCCCAAGCTTTCAGGGTGGTGTTCCTTCATCGGGTGAAGTCCCTCCAAAAGCTTGTGATTCCAAATAAAGCTGTTGGACTATAACCTGGTGTCATGTGACTTCTGTACTTGAGAAAGGATTGAGGACAAAAGGGTACATATTTAAGACTCTTAGTAAAAGAACTAAGAGTGATATGAGAAATAACTTTTTCAACCAGTGAGTGGTTAGGGTCTGGAATGCATGTCTGCGAGTATTTTGGAGGTAGGTTCATCTGAGGCATTCAAAAGATGATTATTCTAACAGGAAGACTGTGAGAGTCTGGGGAGGAACCAGAAGAATGGCACAGTGTGAATTAGCTCATTGCAGGGAGCTGGCACATGGGCTGAATAACTTCCTTCTGTGCTGTAACAATTTTGTGAGTCATGTGTTAACGTATGCTTTTCTTGTCAGTTTGATCTGAGTGTTGGTGGATTCACAGTTGCAAATACATTAAATCTGTGCACATTCATTTGCATGCAATTAATTAACTGCTGTGTAATTTTATCACCAATGGGTTTCAGTGAGCACCCCAGTTTTAGGAAGAAATTAAGTTCGAGCAATTGCGTAGACTCTCAAATCCATGTTGATGTACAATAGACACAGCACAAAAGTCACTGGAAAACTTCCCAGTCTCAATTATGTTTCCACATGTGGGGCAGGCTCTAGTTGGGATTGGCTGCTTAATCTTGAAGCACATTTGAGATCATTCAAATTCCAATCACAGATTGAATGAAGTCTTGTTTTATTCCGGTCGTGGGAGCCAAATATAGTCCCTCTGGAATAAATGGGTATCTCTTTCACACGTACCAAGTATCAGTGTAGGTATTTTTAATCAAGCTTCTCATAGGTGTTCTGACTTGCCTCGAGACCACAAAGGACTTGAAGCTAGATCTCCTGTCTCAGGGGTAAGGACACAACCACTACACAGCAAGTGCCCCTTCCAAGCATCAGCGTATGACCCCTTTTACTACTTAATGCTGATTTGTTATTATAGTCAGACTTTAGTCAGGCATTATCAGTGTCATAGCAAATTCAGGATAGTAGATTTAATTCTAATGGCATTTGCTTATACCCAATGACTAGACAAAAGAGATATTATGACTCTAATGATGGTAACTCAGGTTTGTAACAGAGCTCCAATTGCTTTCTACAACATCCACTTACACAGGATATCATTTGGTCCCAGATAAGATTAATTATGGGGAATCCTCTGCCTACGTTAATTGGTGCTCCAGATTATCCAAGTGTTTGATGCTTCAAGATTGGACAATTTCTCACACAATAGGTAGCTTTGTTCTGCTTACTTTGTGCAGTTGCAAGGGGGCCCACTGAAGACTGTGCACATATTATAGACAAATGCTTTTGGTTTAGCTTTTAAGCCGAGCAAAGGACTGTTGCAGGAATTGTAGCCTGGTCAGCTCACTGGGCTGGCTCTCCAAAGGCAAAAGACCACCTGGGTAAGTGTATCGGGGGGCTGCGCAATAAATTAATACCTTCAACATGAGAGCAAAAATGAAAAGAATTGTGTGGGGAAAGAAAGGAAAGGTGATTCATTCTACCAACCTCTATCTAGTATTTAAGCTTAGTTTACCATTTATAGCTCCCCCCAGCCTAATTTGTGCTGTTATTTGGACAATTAAGTGACATGAGGTTAGTGCAGTAGGTTGGGTCTCATGCAAATGACCAACCATGACCTTGTTAAATGTTGTCCACCTCCCTGAGAGAGCAGGCAGGGGTTCAGCTCAAGATCTCATTCAGAAAGTAGAACAGCCTCAATACTACACTGCGATGTCAACCTTACTGCTGTACTTATTCTCACCAGCAGGGGACTTGAACCTACAACAATCAGAGTCAAAGGTAAGAGCACTACCAACCACCAACAGTTAATCGTTCATGATCCTATTGAATAGCAGAGAAAGCTCAAAGAGCCAAATGGCCTCCTCCTGAAGCAATTAGTAATGTTCAAAGGCTAATCAAGGGATCTGTTCTGCTGGTTCAACCAAGGGCAGTTCACTTGGTGCAATGGTAGTTTCCTTACTCCTGGACCAGGAGGCCTGGGTCCAAGTCCCACCTGCTCTAGGGGTGTGTAATAACATCTCTGAACAGGTGGATTAGAAAAAAAAATGGGTTGAATAAAACAAATTAAGGGCAGTTTACTCTGCACTCTGAAGGTCATAATGGGAACTTTCCTGGTGTGTACAGATTCACAGCATAACTAGTCACGAAGGCAAAGCCACTAATGAAGGGGTGAAGTTAAGGGGATTGCCAAAAGTTTCTGAAAGATTATGGGAGATACACTGAACAAAGGAAAAAATGATGACTAGAGTTAAGGTACAAAACCACCATTTATCAATTATATTATTTTTCAATCCCATAAAACTGTCCTTTTACACAATTAATATAAACAATTCAATTTCCATTATTTACATGCTGTGAAGGAATAGACAATTTCAAAAATATTAACTTGCTTAATTAAGGTTCAAAACATTTTTTAAAAAAGTGTGGTAATAATATACAATACTACAACCTTTAAGCTTGAATTGTTCTTCAACTACACATTATTGACATGACAGTGATGCTCAATTCCTCATATTTTCAGTAGTGTTTATTGTAAAGAGAGTACTATTTTGTGTCCCTACTGCAATATTTACAATAAATACCCGATGTTAAGGCAGATTACCAAATGGGAAAGTCAAGTCTGTAAGTTTTAAGGACTAGTTTAAAGGAGCTGAGATATGTCGAGAGTCAGAGATTTAAGCATGTTTTTGAGTTTAGGATTCGGTACTGTGGCTTATAGAGTCATAGAGATGCACTTCACAGAAACAAACCCTTTGGTCCAACTCATCCATGCCAACCAGATTGGTGGTTAAAGTGCCTACTTGGCAAACAGAGGGTGTTGGGTTCAAATCCCAGTGTGTATATGTTTAAGCACAGTGGTAGTGTCCTTACCCCAGGACTGGAAGGCCCAATTTTAAGTCTCACCTGCTCCAGAGCTGTATAATAACATGTTTGAACAGGTTGGTGAGGAAAAAAGAAGGGATGCTAGCAGTGGTAGAGTGATTAGCCATGGGAAATGCAGGGTAGGGGAATGGATCTGAATGGGATGTTCTTTGGAAGCTTGGTGTGGACTCAATTGGTCGAGTGACCTGTTCTCACACTGTAGGAATTCTAATCGGGGCCGATTAGGATGGAATTGGAATATTTATATATCTCCAAGCATTATAGGGGTGGAAGAGATTACAGAGATGGGGAGGGAATGAAACACAAAGAGATTCAAAAGTTGGGGTAAAAATTTTGAAATTGAGGCATTTGTTAAATTACATCGAACCAACAATGATCAGTAGCACAGGGGTAATGAATGAATGGGACTTTGTGAGCATCAAGACACATGCAGTAAGGTTTTAGATGATCTTTTGTGCTGTTATCCCTCGTCTTCTTTCCAACTGCCTTCTGCATAGAACTCAGTTGTTCTGTGCTTGATTACTTGAGTCTGCTTGCTGTCAATGCTCACTGAACTTGATTAGTTGAGACTGAGTATGAACTCAGGGAAAAGTAAACACAACTGTAAAATGAACGAGAACCCATATCTGAAACATGCAGTAAATGTTTTAAAGCTGTGAATAAAGCCTGTTACATGCATGGAAACTAGGACCATCTCTACATACATTTGAGATATAAAATTTACAACATTCTGCTACCTTACCCAATACAACATTCCTTTCATAATGAGTGTAGACCATGATTACGGCCATATTCCAGATCCTACCTTGCTATTCTGTTGCTTCCCTTAAACTGGATTGGAGTCAGTCCATGTGTCCCAGGGATAAATCTAGTGAACTTTTGCTGGACTACCTCAATACCAGTTTACAAAAGGTCAGTGAAGATAAAGCAAACAGGACCTGGCATGGGTGCAGGCTAAAACTTACAGATATCATAAGCTCTATCTCAGGATGACAGTTCCTAGGGCATTCGGCCATTTCCTCAAATTCTGATCCTTTCTTTTGTGATTGAAAATCTCCATCAAAAATGGTTCAAAACCCCTACCCTCACTAGTTAGAATTGTGATACAGATGGGGGTTGAAACTTTATTGCTGGAACAGCACAGCAGGTCAGGCAGCATCCAGGGAACAGG
>NC_057740.1:32986791-32998151 GCF_004010195.1 Chiloscyllium plagiosum
CGGGTGCTCCGGTTTCCTCCCACAGTCCAAAGATGTGCAGGTCAGGTGAATTGGCCATGCTAAATTGCCCGTAGTGTTAGGTAAGGGGTACATGTAGGGATATGGGTGGGTTGCGCTTCGGCGGGGCGGTGTGGACTTGTTGGGCCAAAGGGCTTGTTTCCACACTGTAAGTAATCTAATCTAATCTAATCTAAAGGTTGGTGAATATCTGGCAAATTCTCCAAACTGTCATCTTTGCTTGGTGTAGAATGTGTGGAATGGTATGGAATGGTGTACGTAATAGAGTGGTGATCATTTACTATAGGATGGGGGCTTATCTGGATTGGTAATCAATCTCTAATTGCCCTTGAGCTGAGCTGCTTGCTCAATCATTTCAGAGTGCAGTCAACAATCAAACATGCAGAATCCTGGGGAAACTCAGCAGGTCTGGCAGCATCTGTTTGAAGTTCTGAGTCATGTCAGATTCTCTTTCTCTCTCTCCTGCAGAGTTTCGTTAGCACTCTCTGTTTATTTTGACTTCCAGCATCTGCAGAATTTTGCATTTACTGCAAGAACCAATGGCATTGCTGTGAGTCTGGTATCATGTGTTCACCAGACTGGGTAAGAATGCCATAGTTCCTACCCTAGAGGATAACCTAAGGTAGCTAAGAGGTGAGTTACTCATTCACTTGCATTTTCTATCACTTTTTCAAGTATTTTGAATATTATTTCATAGAAACCATACAGTGTGGAAGTAGGCCATTCAGTCCATCGAGTCTTCACTGGCCCTCTAAAAGCATCCCACTCAGACCTACCCACTAGCCCATCCTTGTATTTGCCATGGCTAGCACATTTCCCTAGCCTGCACATCCCTGGATGCATGACGAATCCACCCTAACTTGCACATCTTTGGATTGTGGAAGGAAACCAGAGCACCAGAGGAAACCCGCAGACACAGGGAGAACATGCAAACTCCACATAGTCACCTAGGGGTGGAATCGAACCTGGGGCTGTGAGGCAGCAGGGCTAATGATTGAGCCATTGTGCTGATCACATAGCAATCCAAGCTTGGGTGTTTTACAAGGCTTGCTGCATGGGTGGTGTGGTGGAGGGGTATATACTTACTCATTAACTGAAGAACTGTGAATGCAGCTAAAAATTTAAGCAGTGTTCAGGCAATATTCCCGTTTTACAATGGCAGTTTCCTTCCCGAAAGGACAATGGTGAACCAGTTAGGTTTTTCTTGACAATCGATAACGGTTTCATGGTCATCATTAGATTCTTCATTCCAGATTTTTTTTTAAGATTGAATTCAGTTGCCACCATCCACCATAGCAGGATTCAAACACGGCTCCCCAGCATATTACTTGGGTCTTTAGATTAGTAGCCTTGTGATATTACTGCTAGGTCATTGTCTCCCCCACAGTTCAAGTCCCACCTGCTCCTGAGGTGTGTAACAACATTTCTGAACGGGTTGATTAGAAAATATTTATCCTGAGGAATTCCTGAAGCAATGGCCTGGGACTACGATGATCTACATCCAAATACCACATCCTTTACGTTTGCAGTCAATACAGGGTTCTCATCTGATCCCCATTGACTTGGGCTCTTTAGCACAATACTAAAAATGTCAAGGACAGTCATGTCACTCTATACTCTTTAGTTTTAATGTATCCCTCCAAACGATGGCACCTCCAACAGTGCAGCACTCATGAGTACTGCGATGTAATCAGGCTGGATCACATCATCAAGAGCCAGGGGTGACATCTCAAGACACAACTTTCTGGTTACGAAGTCAAAGTGCCAACGAGGAGCCAGGGCTGATCTTTTGCATGCAAATTATGTCAATGGGCCCCACAAGAGAATTAACAATGAAGTTATGCAACAGTTAACTTTGCAAAGTCATCAGCATGGAAATGAAACAAACCGCTAACTTGCTGAGGTATTTGTTGGCTGGAATTAATTCTCCAAAGGGTTAAGTGTTTCTGTGTAGTACGTGTGTGGCAGAGTGTAGACGCGCAGGGGTATACTTAAGGAGACCACAGTCTGATTGTACATCCTCTGAAAGTTGTAATCAGGGTGAACAATCATATACTGTCCTCACTTCTTGGTTTCTGAAGGAACTTGAGATCTCTGCAAAGGGATTGGTTCCTGCCGATTGACTGCTTAATGTCTTTGTGCGAGAGAGAAAAATGCAACAAGAAACAAAACCTGCTGCTGATTGGTGAGCTCGGTCTGGATGCAATTGGATGTGAGCCGGTGAGGGGGTTGGGTTGTAACTGTAGACGCCGTCATGCTCAAGTCTGTAATCACATTTTCTTGCTCCCAGCAAGTACTGTGTGTCACTGTTAACCTCACTTTCAACAAGCTGATAGAGTCTTATTGAAGGCTTGTGGCAATCGTTTTCCAGTCAGTAAGTAGGTCTCAATTCTCATCATACTAGTTAAAGCTATTTAATCAGTAGTTGTTCAATCCACTTGTTAAACAGGCCTGTGTACTTTTTCAGAGCTGGGCACCAAGTGAGAGCTTCATAGTAAAGTGCAAAACAATTGAACACATCTTTCAGAGAATATTAAGCTTCATGCGCAAAAAGAAACTGCAGAGTATTGTAATATGTAATTAGAAGTGTAATATTCATTCATGTAACACAACTATGCTGCAAGAAGATGTGTTGGATATTTTACAGTGTTTACAGTCAGGTCTTGTATTGATAAACTGAACTGTGTCTGTTTGGCTCATTCTGTAAAACTCCTGTTCCTAAGTCAGAAGGTTATGGATTTGAGTACACATAATCCAGGCTAGTTTTCCAGTGCGGTGCTGAGGGAGCGCTGCATCATCGAAGGCACCAACCTGCAGATGAGACATTAAACCTTTGCTTCTCCTGCCTGTACTCATGGTTCAGTGGAGCTAAGTTTGGAGGAGGCACTTCTCCTGAGTTCCTTAGCCAACATTCCTCCTTCAGCCAACACAATCAAACCAAATAGATTATCTAATAGTTTAATGCAATATTAATAGTGGAATATTACTGGTGTTGAACTTGCCGGTCTATTCAAGAAGTCACTGCACCACCACGTGGGGTGGCACAGTGGCTCAGTAGTTAGCACTGCTGCCTCACAGCACTAAGGACCTGGATTCGATCCCATCCTCTGGTGACTGCCTGAGTGAGTTTCCTCTGGGTGCTCTGGTTTCCTCTCACAGTCCTAAGATGTGCAGGCTATGTGGATTGGTCGTGCTAAATTGCCCATAATGTCCAAGGATATGTAGGTTAGGTGAATTATCCATGGAAAATGCAGAGTGATAGGGTAGGGGTGAGTCTGGTTGGGATGCTGTTCAGAGGGCCAGTGTACACTTGATGGGCTGAATAGCCTGCTTCCACACTGTACAGATTCTATGATTCTAACAACAAGTAATTCAGTGTGGTCTATTTTAAAGCGAAAAGAGTTTTATCCAACATGGCAATGAGTTGGAAACTTTCTTCAACAAGAGCCAAAGTTAACATTAGAGGCAAACCTAGAAAGCCTTGCATTTACATAGCACCTTTTACAACAACCAGACATTTTGGGATGTTTTAAAGCTGATGAGGGACTTTTGAAATGGAGCTGGAATGTGGAAATCTGTTGTAACAGGAAATCCGGCAGCCAATTTACGCACGGTGAGTTCCCACAGACACCAATGTGTGCATGACCACATAATCTTGATGGAGGAATAAATAATGGCAGGGATACTCCTCTTCAAAACTGTACCTTCAACTATTTTACCTCCAACTAAGGGAATAGGCAGCATCTTACTTAAATTGAATTGAATTTATTGTCACATATACCAAGGCTTCGTCTTGCAAACAATACAGACAGATCACAGAGTTAAGTAGCATAGAAAAGTAAATAATAGGTAAACAGCGGCAAAAATAAAAACACCGGAACAGGTGAATGTTCAGATTTGAGAGTCTATTCAGTATTCTAACAACATTAGAGTAGAAACTGTTACAAAACTGGCTGGTGCGTGTGTTCAGGCTTCTGTACCTTCTCCCCAATGGTAGAGGTTGTAGCAAAACATTGCCAGGGTGGGATGGATCTTTGAGAATACTGTGGCCTTTCCTTGACAGCAGGCCTGGTAGATGGATTCTATAGATGGGAGGTTGGCCTTTGTGATTGTCCAGGCCGAGTTCCCCACTCTCTGTAACCGTCTCCGATCTTGAATGGTACAGTTGCCACACCAGGTAGTGATACATCCAGACAGAATGCTCTCGATGGCGCACCTCTAAAAGTTGGCAAGAGTATTTGCCGTCATGTCAGATTTCTTAGCTACCTGAGGAAAAAGAGACGTTGCTGGACCTTTGTTAGCAGTGCATCCACATGAAGAGTCCAAGAAAGCTTTTGGGAATGACCACTCCCAGGAGCTTGACACTCTCCAGTCATTCTACCTCTGTGCTGTTACTGTGTAGGGGGGGCATGAGTTACATCCCGCTGAAAGTCAATAGTGAGTTCCTTGGTTTGCCGGCATTGAAAGCTAGGTTGTTCTCATTGCACCATTTTTTAAGGTCTTCCACCTCCCGATTGTAGTCTGCTTCAACTCCATCTGAGATTCAACAGACTATGGTGGGGTCATCAGTGAACTTGTAAATGGCATTAGTCTGGTATTTGGCGATGCAGTCATGGGTATACAGTGAGTACAGCAGGGGGCTAAGTATGCACCCTTGGGGGCTCCAGTGTTGAGTGTTAGTGATGATGAAATATTGTCCCCAATCTTCACTGTTTGTGGCCTGTGTTGTCAGGAAACTGAGGATCCAGTTGCAGAGAGTGGGGCTTAGTCCGAGATCACTAAGTTTGATAATGTCTCATCAGAAAGAGGCCCTTGTTGGGGGAGATGTACCCCCTCAGTCCTGTACCAGAGTGTCAGCCTTGACGTCTACGCTTAAACCTCTGAAGTGCGACATGCACTCTGAGAGGAGAAGTCGATCCAATGAACAATCCAAAAGGTACAATTTGTTAATTGTATCTCATTTTTTACAGACTATTTGACCCCAGCTATGTATTTTTTTCTCAATTGTATTGTTACAGTGTACACAACAAGAATTCCTGATGACAGGGCAAAGTAACACAAGTACTAAATTAACAAGTTTCAAACAAGGTTAGAGATTAGAAAACATCTGTTTCCCATGTGATATCTGAGGCATAGAATGGTCACTCAGAAAAGGGCATTGTTTGGTGGTGAATAGGTACCTTTTAAAAAGGAGCTGTTGAGATGAGGGATGTAGGAATATTAATTACTGATTAAATTAGCCTTTTGTTTTCAAGGTGTTACAACTATACCTCAAGTTTAGCGTCAGTTTAAAGTAATTATGGCTTCACGTCTAAAGTTGCGTCGCATAAAATAGATGTGGATTCCTACCTCCAGATCAGATCCAACTTCACATTCATTCACGTATTTTCTGAGACTCATCAATTCCACGTGTATAAAGAAATCAAAGGTGGACTGCTTGTGATTTACCAATCTATGCCACTAGTGGGCAAGAGCCACGGATGCCAGTCTGTATTTTTAAAAACATGTCGCCCTTGCAACTATGTTACATCAGGATAATTTCAGGAATAATGGGCCAAATGGCCTCTTTTCATGCCAATAATTTTGCATTTCTACGGCACCTTTTAAAAAGTAAAATGTTTCACACAGCTTCACAGGATACAAGTTGATCCAAAGGATACAAATCAATACTGAAGTAAAAAATGAGCCAATTGGTCAGGTAACCAAAAGCTTGGTCAAAAGGTAGGCTTTGAAGAGGAAGAAGAGGTAGAGACAGTGTACTCCAGACCTTCAGCGCAAGTGAAGATGCAATGAACGTTGAAGGGTTCCCCACATTACAACAGATTCCCACACTGCAGCTACACCTCAAATGTCCCTCATCAGGATTAAAACAATTTGAAATGTCAGCTGGTTATGAAAGGTGCTGTCCAAATGCATTTATTTCTTATTTTTCTCTTCCATTTGATGGCTCAGCCACTACCAACCCAGAAGCAGGGGTTGGGAGAGGGACACTTTAGGATCAGATTGGCATTAAGTGAGTGTTTCTTAGTGATGAAGCCTACAGGACTGAGGAAACCTACAGGGGGAGATGCAAACTTGAACCTCCCCCTAACCCCCCCACCCGGCATCTCCCTCCCACAATCCACCCTCTATTGTCTAGCCTGCCCTTTCCAGGTTACTAAATAATTTTGAAAGGTGCCTGTTTTAATTCAGCCTTCCCTTCCTGATAAATGCTCACACCCTAGCGACTTTGCTGTGATCTTTTTCCACTGTCTGTAGCCCACTCTTCCCTCCCTCCATCCCTTCACTCAAGACAGTACCAAGCTTCTCGCATCCTATCCAGGACCCTCACTGTCCAGCAGGAACTGACATTGCTCTGGCCCTGCACGAACTCCGATAGCTACAGAGTCATTAGAGTGTGGCGCTGGAAAATCACAGGAGGTCAGGTGGGATCTGAGGAGCAGGAGATCGACGTTTCGGCGCACACAGTCTCTACTATAGCTGCACACCACAATCCTGCCTTGCTCTCATGCTTTCCTTGTGTCTATTTGAGGACAGGGACGTAGGTGCCTTTCAAGAACATGTCCAAGTGTTATGGTCCTTATGGAAACATGGGAAATAGAAGAGGAGTTCCTCCATTCATTAAGATCATCCAACTCAGTACCCTGATGCTGCATTTCCCCCAAATCCTTTAATCCCAAAGCTCCAAGTGCTATATCCAATTCCTTCTTGAAGTCATACAATGTTCTGGCCTTGACTGTTTTCTGTGGTGGGAAATTCCATAGGATCACTATTTTCCAGGTGAAAAAATTTCCCCTCACCTCAGACCCAAATGGTCTACCCTGTATCCTTGGGCTCTGACCCCCATTCTGGACATCTCCCACCTTACCCCCACCCTCCAATGGGAGCACGCCTCTTGCATCTACCCTGTCTAGTCCTGTTAGAATTTTGTCGGCTCCTGTGAGTTTCCCCTCCCCTCATTCTTCTGAACTTCAGCGAACATAATCCTCACCATTTCAACCTCTCCTCACATGTCAGTCCTGCTCTCCTAGGAATCAGTCTGATAAACATTCACTACATTCCCGCTTATGACAAGAATATCTTTCCTCAGATAAGGAGACCAAAACTGAACACATAATGCACTCACCAAGGCCCTGTGTGAGTGCAACAAGACTAGATTTTCCTGCTCCTCAGATGCTGCCTGAACTGCTGTGCTCTTCCAGCACCATTAATCCAGAATCTGGTTTCCAGCATCTGCAGTCGTTGTTTTTACATACCTGCTCTTGTATTAAAATCCTCTCGCCTATCATGTGCCTCCTTCACTGCCTGCTGCACCAGCAAGCTTACCTTCAGTGACTGGTATACAAGGGCACCCAGGTCTCATTGCACATTTCCTTCTTTCAATTTACAGCCATTTAGTTAATAATGTGCCTTTCTGCTTCTGCTGTTAAAGTGGATAATCCCATATTTATTTACATTATATCACATCTTTTCTGCATTTATCCACTCACTCAGTGTATACAAATCACACAGAAGTATCTCAGCATCCTCTTCACAGCTCATCCTCTGACCCATTTTTGTACCATCTGCAAATTTAGAGATATTACATTTAGTTCTCTCATCTGAATTATTAAGTTACATTGCGAATAGCTGGAGTCCTAGCACTGATCCCTGTGTTATTCCACCATTCTTTACCTGCTATTTGGAATGAGACCAGTTTATTCTTATTCTTTGCTTCCTGTTTGCTAACACACCTATTCTATCTTAATGCATTCCCCTGATCCCAACCACTTTAATTTTACATGCTAGTCTCTTATATTGGGACTTTGTCAAAAACCCTCTGCACATTCAAATAAATGACATCACTGGCATCCCCTCATCATCTTTACTAGTTACATCCTCAAAGAATTCTAGTAGAATTTTCAAAGCATGGTTTTCCTTTTGTAAATCTACACTGACTCTGTCTGATCCTGCCACCATTTTCTAAGTGCTCTGTTCAGAATAGACTCTAGCATTTCCCCACTACCAAAGTCAGGCTGATTGGTCTATAATTCCCAGAATTCTCTCTACCTCCATTTTTTAGTAGAGGGATTACATTAGCTACCCTCCAATCTGAAGGAACTGTTCCAGACTCTACAAAATCTTGAAAGATGTCCACAACTGCATTCATTATTTTGAGGGTCATTTCCTTAAATTCTCTGGGAATAGATTATCAGAGTCTGGGGTTTTATCAACTTTCAATCCTGCCAATTTGCCCAGCACCATTTCACCACTTATACTGATTTCCTTCCGTTCCTTTCTCTCATTAAACACTGTGCTCCCTAACATTTCTGGTATATAATTTGTATCCTTCTTTGAGAACACAGAACTAAACGTGTGTATTTAGTTAATCAACCATTTCATTGTTCACCATTATAGGGTGGCTCAGTGGTTAGCACTGCTGCCTCACAGTGCCAGGGACCTGAGCTTAATTCCACCTTTCTGCGACTGTGTGAAGTTTGCACATTCTCTCCGTGTCTGTATAGATTCCCTTCAGGTGTTCTGGTTTCTTCCCACAGTTCAAAAATGTGCAGGTCAGGGGGATTGGCCACGCTAAATTGTACAGGCTAGGTGGGTGGATTAGCGATCAGAAATGCTGGGTTATAGAGTGGGGTTGGGGAGTTCGGGGAGGGGGTGGTGGTGGTTGTGGGTGGGTTTGGGTGGAGGGTCGATGTGGACTCATGGGCCAAATGATTCATTCCCGATGAAGGACTTTTGCCCAAAACGTCAACTCTCCTGCTTCTCGGATGCTGTCTGACCTGCTGTGCATTTCCAGCAACATACTCTCGACTCAAGGGGCCAAATGGCCGACTATCTCACTATAGATTCTTTCTGTGATTATAAACTCCCCCTGTTCCTATCCTCCAAGTTTTGCAGTGATGACAGCAGTACTTTATAGAACAATCCTGGATCACTTCTCTTCACCATTACATGACTTGTTTTTCACAGAAATTTATTTTGTCCATTCAGCAAAAAAAACTTAAACAGTAACAACAGAGGAAAAGTATAATCAAAATCTAACTTTAATTAAGTGTGTATAAAATGAGTTCAGTGAGGATAATCAGCCAGAGGTAATGCTAAACAATAATGCTACTGCATTATCCAACTCCACGCACGTCCCCGAGACTGACTTAGGGAACAGATTTTGCATTACAAGAATGACTTAAATATGATAGCTCCCTCTGCATGGGGAGGGGGTGGAGGCGGTTGGGTAAGGGAGAAAGACAGCTGGGTACTCTGAGGTAACAAAGCATCACATTCCTGATCTCCCAGCCTTTGAAATCTGCCATCAGTAACAAAGTCCAAACTGGAGGGCAGTCAAAATGAAAACACTTGCTTGTCATTTTGAAAAGTTACGCCCACTTCCCTTTATTTGGGTGTTAAAGTGTTCACCAGAAGGAGTCACTGAGACACAGCTGTGAAGTGTAATGGGTCAATGTGTTCTGTAAAAGGTGAAAACAGTTAGGCTGATGGGTCACTGCATCTATGAAATCGATACCCACTGAAAACTGACTTCTACAATCTGAGATATTCCCTGATATGTGGACACTAGGATTTGCAAACTGTTGCATTGATCATTACCAATTTTCCTCTAGCAGAATCACTTACTCAATTTATTTCTGATTTATCATTGGTACAATTACTGTAATGCTTTAATGTGTCCACTGCACACAGGATCTCCCTTCCACCCAAGTACATCAGCTGATTACAGTTCTATTTATGGCTACATGGTGTTAGAGTGAATGTACAGTACTTTTACACTACAGCATCGTGATATACCACAGTCTGAACATTAACAATCTGTAAAGTTGCATGTGCTTTGAGAAAAATCAAATTTTCTGATTCCGATTTAAGTTCAAATCTGATTTAAACAATTCACTGAAAAATGAATTCTTCGCAATTCCTTTCAGTCTTTTTCTGTTCCTCCCTTTAAGATACAGATTTGTTCTGCAGGAAACAGATTACTGCATTTCAAGTGCATATCCAAACACTACTTAAATGCAGTGAGCATTTCTGCCTCTGCCATCATTTCAGGCATTGAGTTCCAGACTCATCATCCTTCGGGTGAAATAAATTCTCCCCATCACATCCTGTTTCCTCAGCTTTCAAATATAGTCATAGAGATGTACAGCATGGAAACAGACCCTTTGGTCCTTCCCGTCCATGCCAACCAGATATCCCAACCCAATCTAGTCCCCCTGCCAGCACCTGGCCCATATCCTTCCAAGCCCTTCCTATTCATATACCCAGAGCTGAAAATGTGTTGCTGGAAAAGCGCAGCAGGTCAGGCAGCATCCAAGGAGCAGGAGAATTGACGTTTCGGGCATGAGCCTTCAGGAATTAGGAAAGTCTGCCAAGTGGGCTAAGATAAAAGGTAGGGAGGAGGGACTTGGGGGAAGGGCGTTGGAAATGCGATAGGTGGAAGGAGGTTAAGGTGAGGGTGATAGGCCGGAGTGAGGTTGGGGGCAGAGGGGTCAGGAAGAAGATTGCAGGTTAGGAAGGTGGTGCTGAGTTCGAGGGTTGGGACTGAGACAAGGTGCGGGGAGCGGAAATGAGGAAACTGGAGAAATGAGTTCATCCCTTGTGGTTGTAGGGTTCCGAGGCGGAAGATGATGCACTTTTCCTCCAGCCGTCGTGTGCTATGGTCTGGCGATGGAGGAGTCCAAGGACCTGCATGTCCTTGATGGAGTGGGAGGGGGATTGAAGTGTTGAGCCACAGGGTGGTTGGGTTGCGTTGGTTGGTCCGGGTGTCCCAGAGGTGTTCTCTGAAACGTTCCGCAAGTAGGCGGTCTGTCTCCCCAGTATAGAGGAGACCACATCGGGTGCAGCGGATGCAGTAAATAATGTGTGTGGAGGTGCAGTTGAATTTGTGGTGGATATGGAAGGATCCCTTGGGGCCTTGGAGGGAAGTAAGGGGGGAGGTGTGGGCGCAAGTTTTGCACTTTCTCCTATTCATTTACCCATCCAGTTTACGAAGGTAAACTGGCCAATAATATAAAGGAGGATAGTAAAAGTTTTTTTAGGTATGTGAAAGGCAAAAAAATGGTTAAGACTAAAATTGGGCCCTTGAAGACAGAAACAGGGGAATATACTACGGGGAACAAAGAAATGGCAGAAGAATTGAATTGGTACTTCAGATCTGTGTTCACTGGGGAAGACACAAGCAATCTCCCAGAGGTAACAGTGGCTGAAGGACCTGAACTGAAGGGAATTTATATTTGCCAGGAATTGGTGTTGGAGAGACTGTTAGGTCTGAAGGTTGATAAGACCCCGGGTCCTGATGGTCTACATCCCAGGGTACTGAAGAAGGTGGCTCGAGAAAT